>NC_080068.1:31650559-31763606 GCF_949987535.1 Balaenoptera acutorostrata | reverse complement strand
CCCAGTGTGTGAGTCAGGGGAGCCCTGTGGGGTGCCAAGCAACATGGCCCGGAAGGTGCCCTGCACTGCTGGTCACTATGCACGGTAGGAGCTATCAGAGAAAAGCCCCCAGAACCAGGAAGAGCCTCTTTGTCCTCTAGTTTCCTACCTTACCCTCTATGAAGGATGCTTAAAATTTTCCCACATGGCAAGGGAGAAATATTCTAGTCTCATAAATAGGACAATGAAGGGTGGATTTAGGGTGAGGCAATAGATGGATACTACCCACCAACAAATCTGCTTTCTTAATCATTTAATCATTATGTTGTACTGCCTTATACTTACTGTACCACAAAATATGATATTTGAAACAATAAAGGGGAAAAACAGGAAGGAAGGTAGATAGGTAGGAAGAAAAAGATAGACAATGTAACAGGATTATAAATGAAGATTTACATCAGTATCTCTCTTTTCTTTGAAATGTTTCTAGGTAGAGTCACTTTGAATTAATTGCTCAGGAGACTGCCTTATTAAATTTTAGGACATTGGCTTATCAACCAAAAACTGAAAACACAAACTGCAGGCCCAAGGGCCATAACCAAAGATTTTTCACTCTACAATTCAAATTATTTTTTAATCCCAGCTTTCTCATCTACTAGTTAATGCAGGTCATGTTCACTTGACAAATATTTGTTTGCAAATAAGAGCTTCTCCTCAGATAATCCAAATCCTAATTGCATCATTTACAGACTATAAGATTTAGGCACGTTATTTAATTTCTTTGGGCCTCCAATTCCTCATGTAAAATGATGATAACAACAGTATCTACCTTACAGATGTGTTATGAAAATTAAGTGTGTTAATATTCAAAAGCACTTGGGATCATTTCTTGCATATAGTAAGTGCTATATAAATATTTGTATAGATGTTATTATATTTTCTTAAAGACCATAGCCTAAGAATATGTATTCTTTCAGTAGTTCCAGTTTATGGAACTCTTCATTTAATCAACATTTTTGTCAGATTATTCTGATTTCATTGTTTAATGACAATTTAAAAAAATATGATTACGTTATAGTATGTATAATGTGAATGCTGTTGGTTAGCTTACTTTTTCTACAACTATTAACAACAGTGCTTTAAACTGATAGTGTTTGAAGATTCTACTAGCAAGCCCTTACTCCTTAATTTTTGCTATGAATTATCTGAACGGTAAGATTTTTGGTGAAGTACTTTTGGCTAAAGAAAACTATGTTGTCAGCATAACCATTAGCATTCAAATTATTCAGTAGTTTTAAGTTTACATCCCTTAAAAGAAGCACATTAGAAATTTTGTAAAAATTTCTAAAATTAAAAACAACTTAATGTTCTTTTTTTTTACAGAAGACCATGCAAAATACTCTGATATCATCAAGAAGTCCAATGCAATTGAAATGTTATTTACACTCTACCCTCCTCAAGGTGCCCATGTATGTACTAATATGAGGCTTAGGTCAACTTGGCTGAGACCCATAGTAAATGGGGAAGAAGGATATAAGTATATAGGTAAGATGCTGAACCTTATAATTTCCTTTTATAATAAGGCAGAAATGACCTTGTGCTTTATATAACCCTTATCCATCACTTAGATGATATGGGATGATAGGCCCTATAGAATATTCCCTTTCGTTCTTAAGTATTATGCTTGCAATTTAAAAAGTGGCTGATTTATACTTTGGTGACTCCATTAAAATAGTGGAAACACTGTGTTTATCCATTTACCTGATGATGGATATTTGGCTTGTTTTTTAAAAAGAGTGATACTACAAGGAAAGCTGCTACAA
This sequence comes from Balaenoptera acutorostrata, assembly GCF_949987535.1. NCBI lineage: Eukaryota > Metazoa > Chordata > Mammalia > Artiodactyla > Balaenopteridae > Balaenoptera > Balaenoptera acutorostrata. Next base: position 31,761,804 of record NC_080068.1, on the reverse strand, counting down.
ACATTCATGTACTGGACTGTGTATAGACATATGTTTGCATTTCTCTTGACTAAACTGTTTTCCAACGTGGTTAAACCATTTCATATTCCCCATCAGTAGAAATATGAGAGTTGCATTTGTTCCATAGCTATATCAATACTCAGTTTTTCTAATTTTAGCCATTCTAAGAGATAGCATTGGTATTCCATTGTGGTTTTAATTTGCATTTCTCTAGCAGACAATGATATACAGCATATTTTCATGTATTTGTCATTTGTGTATCTTCTTTGGTGAAATGTCTGTTCAAATTTTTGGCCATTTTTATATATTTTGCTGTTGTTTTAAGCATTGAGAGTCCTTTAGATATTCTGACTATAAATTCTTTAACATATATATGCTTCGCAAATATTTTCTCCCAGTCTGTGGCTTGTCTTTTCTTTCTCTTAATGATATCTTCTGAAGAGCAGAAGATTTTAATTTTGATGAAGTCCAGTTTACCACCGTATTCTTTTATGACTCACGCTTTTACTGTCATATCCAAGAAATATTGGTTAGACCTCTGGCCACAAGGTTTTCTTCTAGAAATTTTATAGTTTTAGATTTTATATTTCAGTGTATAATTTGTTTTGAGCTCTATTTTGTACATGACTCAAGGTTGAAGTTTTGTCTTTTTTCTAACATATTGATACCCAGATGTGCTAGCACTATTTGTTGAAAAGACTATCCTTCTATGAATTAACTTTGTATTTTGGAAAACCAAATAGTCCAAAGAAAATATATAGATGGCAAATAAGCACATGAAAGGATGACCAATATTATTAGTCATTAGGAAAATACAAATAAAAGCCATAATGTCATACCACTACTCATCTATTAGAATGACTAAAATAAAATTTAAAAATCTGACAATACCAAATCTGGCAAGAATGTAGAAAAACTGGAACATTCATACATTGCTGGTGGAAATACTAAATTGTACAACCCATTTCTAAAGATTTTGATACTTTCTTATAAATTAATATGCTCTAACCATAAAGCCTAGCCATCCTACTCCTAGGTAATTACCTAAGAGGAATGAAAGTATTTGTTTACACAAAAACCTATATATAAATATATGTAGCTGCTTAATCATAATTGCCAAGAGCTGGAAAAACACAAATGTTCTTCAACTGGTGAATGGATAATCAAAATTTGTTAACATTTGTACAGTGAAATAGTATCCAGCAATAAAGAGGAATGAGTTACTGATACAATAACATGGATGAATTTCAAATGCATCATGTTAAGTGAAAGAAGCCAAACTCAAAGACTATATATTGAGTCCATTTAAATGACACTTTGGAAAAGCAAAACTAGTAGGACAGAGTCAGCCCTGTGATTGTCAGGGGTTAATGCTGGTGGGAGGGTTTGACTACAGAGAGGTTGCATGAGGGAGTTCTTAGGGTGATGAAACTGTTCTGCATAGCTAAAACAAACTGTATGCCAAAAAGAATGAATTTTACTGAAAGTAAAATTTTTAAAATAAATACAAAATAAAAAGAGAGAAGAATTTAAGAACAGCAAACAAATCCAAAAATGATGCGCACTGCTATTAGTCATTAGGGAGATGTAAATTAAACACAGTAGGATACCACTACACACCTACCTTAAGGGCTAAATTAAAAAGTCAGAACACACCAAGTGCAGCAACTGGAACACTAATATCCTGCCAGTGCAAATGTAAAATTTTAAAAACACTATGCAAAATGGTTTGACATTTTCTTAAAAAGTTATAGATACACTTACTATATGACTCAGCCATACCACGCCTAGATATTTATCCATGAGAAAAGAAAGTATATGTGCATACAGGGACTTGTACATGAATATTCATAGATTCTTTTTTTGTTAAAAACCCAAACTAGAAACAACTCAAATGCCCATCTACAGGTCAAAGGATAAACAAATTGTGATATATCCATGCAGAATACTACTCATCAATATAAAAGAACAAACTATTGACAGTATATAATACATATAACAAACAATATGGCTGAATCTCACATGAATTATGCTGAAAAAGGTTATACAAAAAAAGAGTACAAGAGTATGATTCCGTTTATATAAAAGTCTAGAAGTTGCAAACAAACTAGGCCTGTGACAGAATCAGATCCGTGGTTACCTGGGACGGAGGTGGGAAATAGAAGTGAGACCTGATGGATTACAAAATTTGAGGGATGATGTCAATAGAAATGTTTATTAACTTGATTGTGGTGATAGGTGATGGTTCCATGGATGTAAACATATGTCAAAATTCATCAAATTATACACTTTAAGTACATGTAGTTTTTTATTTACACTTCAATAAAGCTGTAAAAATAAAGTTGAAAACATAAATTTAAACAACCAAGATAGTTAAATTTGTATTTTGGAACTTTTTCTGAAAGATGACTTCTCTTTAAGTTTAAAAGTAGCATATTAGAACTCATCTGGAGAGTCACAAATTTAATGCAGTCTCATTTGGCTTGTGCATATAAAGATCTATTTAAGTGCTCAGTTCTGAAAGATAGCTTGGAGGAAGAAGCGGGAAAGAAAGTGAAAGAAAATTATGAAAAAGGAAGTTGAAGGCTTTAGGTTCTATAAGATGAACCAAGACCCTGATTGCAATTTATTTTCTCTTTGCAATTTTCCCCCTGAAAGTTAACCTATCATTTTAAAAGATTTGTGTTCGTTGTCTACAGCCCATTTGTGAACATTTGGTTCAAATAAAACAAATAGAAAGGAAATACGGAAGTGGCCTTATAAGTTGAGGACCCCATCTTCTGAGGTTTTATGCTTTCTTTCTCCTTTTGAGTAGGTGGCCAGGGCCTTGCATCTTTTTGAATTACAGTTGTTATTAAATTGATTGACAAGAGAGTTTGCAGCATTTGCCTTGAAAAAGATTAGTCATTATAGAAGTGCTTTCTGAAACTCAGTTAACTCCTTGACTATAAACATTTTAGGGAAGATAGCTCTGGGAATTTATTACATGTTCCAATATTAATACTCCACAATGTAGGCACTCCTGTTTATTGATTTCACTCTGTATATTTAGAGATGTATCATCAGCAAGAACTGAAGAGTAGTTAATAGAGTTACTGAATGCTCTGTAAATGACATGGGCTACTAACAAAGTATGTAGTATTAAGACCATACATACTCTAAAAATATTTCATATATCCATATTTTATATCCCAGAATTCCTAGCACAGTGGCTTGAATGTAACTGGAATGCTGCATATGTCATAGTTTCAAATTGTTTAATAGGCACAAAGTATTTCTTCTGAATCATAATTTTGTAATCTTAGACCATCAATGAAGTTAAAAAAAAAAGTCTTTAAATTTTTTTCCAGGAGCATAGTCTTGTCAAACCTGTTTTCGGAAAGGTTATTTGGAGGGCTAGTCTTTTAATATGTCTTTGGTTATCTTTCCTTATAAGTTGTCTGTCTTTGAGCTCCCCTGACCTTATGGCCTATCACAGGTACACTGAACTTGTTCCTCTCCTTCATTAAGTTTTTGTGACTTTGGTGAATTTCCAGCCTGGAAGCTGTAATTACATTAATGAGCTCTTGGAATTCTAATGGGAAGACCTTGAAAGGGGTAGGTTAGCCATTGTCTTTCAGGGAAATAATTTAGGGAATACAAATGAATGATTAAACTACTTTCTCAAACCAATGGTCCATTCTTAACTGAAATCATATTGTTATATTAATGTAAGTTTTCTAATTAGTTCAGATTCTGAGAAATGAGCAAAGACCTCTATTTCTATTTCTTTTTCATACATCATTTTGAGCCCTTATATAGTAAATTTTACTTACCTTTATAACATATGGTTATTTAAGTTGTATAATTAATACTGGAACCTGATTTCCTGGCCTAATCACTATTATGTTACCTATTACGAGTACAAGGTATCTTTATGCCCTTCAGTTTATTCCACTGCCTTCAGGCAAGACCTGATATACATTAGCCAAATGGGAAACTGTCCCATCTTTAAAGACTGTGGCAATTACTCAATCGTCCTTGACAGCTCAGAATTTTCTACCTTGCAACATGACTTTCTTTTCTTATGCATCCTTTATTGCAGTTGTAACTGTTTCACTCTCCACAAAATAAAGGCTATGCCTACATGATTAAAACCTTTTCTTTTTTCTAAAAATATTCCTTTTAAAATATTATTCCTCAGAAGTCCTCTTTCTAATCCTTAATGTCTTTTGGCACTTCTCTCTAAACATTTCCCACATTTTCTCATTTGTTTTAAGTGATGGAACTCAGACTAATATATAATAATCCAATAAGTCTGATTTATTATGAATATAATCCTAGCTACAACATGTTCTGCTTATATCTTCGTGCTTTTTTAGACCTTTAAAATACACATCTCTGCATTTACTTGGGTTTCTATCCATCATTTTTAATCTCCTTTTTTTGACATATTTCTTGTAGCTATTTGATATATGTGTAATTTATTTTGCCTTCTTAAATTTCCTACCCTGACTTCTCCTGATTTTCATTAACTTATTTAGCATATGAACATTTATTACTCTTGGCAAAACTCAGTTGACAATGTTGAACCCATTCTTTGAGGTGTTCTATAAGATTATTATATAATGGAAAACCCAAATGAATCCTGATGTGAAAGGAGCTCCATATATATATATATATATATATATATATATATATATATATATATATGTATGTATGTATATATATTTTAACGTCTTTATTGGAGTATAATTGCTTTACAATGGTGTGTTAGTTTCTGCTTTATAACAAAGAAATTAGTTATACATATACATATGTTTCCATATCTCTTCCCTCTTCCATCTCCCTCCCTCCCACCCTCCCTATCACAACCCTCTAGGTGGTCACAAAGCACCGAGCTGATCTCCCTGTGCTATGCGGCTGCTTCCCACTAGCTATCTATTTCATGTTTGGTAGTGTATATATGTCCATGCCACTCTCTCACTTTGTCCCAGCTTACCCTTCCCCCTCCCCATATCCTCAAGTCCGTTCTCTAGTAGGTCTGTGTCTTTATTCCCGTCTTGTGCCTAGGTACTTCATGACCTTTTTTTTTTTTTTCTTAGATTCCATATATATATATGTGTTAGCATACGGTATTTGTTTTTCTCTTTCTGACTTACTTCACTCTGTATGACAGACTCTAGGTCCATCCGCCTCACTACAAATAACTCAATTTCATTTCTTTTTATGGCTGAGTAATATTCCATTGTATATATGTGTCACATCTTCTTTATCCATTCATCTGTTGATGGACACTTAGGTTGCTTCCATGTCCTGGCTATTGTAAATAGAGCTTCAATGAATATTTTGGTATATGACTCTTTTTGAATTATGGTTTTCTCAGGGTATATGCCCAGGAGTGGGATTGCTGGGTCGTATGGTAGTTCTATAGTGTTCTCCATACTGGCTGTATCAATTTACATTCCCACCAACAGTGCAAGAGGGTTCCCTTTTCTCGACAACCTCTCCAGAATTTATTGTTTGTAGATTTTTTGATGAGGGCCATTCTGACTGGTGTAAGATGATATCGCATTGTAGTTTTGATTTGATTTCTCTAATGATTAATGATGTCGAGCATCCTTTCATGTGTTTGTTGGCAATCTGTATATCTTCCTTGGAGAAATGTCTATTTAGGTCCTCTGCCCATTTTTGGATTGGGTTGTTTGTTTTTTTGATATTGAGCTGCATGAGCTGCTTGTAAATCTTGGAGATTAATCCTTTGTCAGTTGTTTCATTTGCAAATATTTTCTCCCATTCTGAGTGTTGTCTTTTCGTCTTGTTTATGGTTTCCTTTGCTGTGCAAAAGCTTTTAAGTTTCATTCGGTCCCATTTGTTTATTTTTGGTTTTATTTCCATTTCTCTAGGTGGTGGGTCAAAAAGGATCTTGCTGTGATTTATGTCATAGAGTGTTCTGCCTATGTTTTCCTCTGAGTTTGATAGTGTCCGGCCTTACATTTAGGTCTTTAATCCATTTTGAGTTTATTTTTGTGTATGGTGTTAAGGAGTGTTCTAATTTCATACTTTTACATGTACCTGTCCAGTTTTCCGAGCACCACTTATTGAAGAGGCTGTCTTTTCTCCACTGTATATTCTTGCCTTCTTTATCAAAGATAAGGTGACCATATGTGCATGGTTTATCTCTGGGCTTTCTATCCTGTTCCATTGATCTGTGTTTCTGTTTTTGTGTCTTGATTACTGTAGCTTTGTAGTATAGTGTGAAATCAGGGAGCCTGATTCCTCCAGCTCCGTTTTTCTTTCTCAAGATTGCCTTGGCTATTCAGGGTCTTTTGTGTTTCCATAAAAATTGTGACATTTTTTCTTCTAGTTCTGCAAAAAATGCAGTCGTAGTTTGATAGGTATTGCATTGAATCTGTAGATTGCTTTGAGTAGTAGAGTCATTTTCACAATGTTGATTCTTCCAATCCAAGAACATGGTATATCTCTCTATCTATTTGTATCATCTTTAATTTCTTTCATCAGTGTCTTATAATTTTCTTCATACAAGTCTTTTGTCTCCTTAGGTAAATTTATTCCTAGATATTTTATTCTTTTTGCTGCAATGGTAAATGGGAGTGTTTCCTTAATTTCACTTTCAGATTTTTCATCATTAGTGTGTAGGAATGCTAGAAATTTCTGTGCATTAATTTTGTATCCTGCTACTTTACCAAATTCATTGACTAGCTCTAGTAGTTTTCTGGTAACATCTTAAGGATTCTCTAGGTATAGTATCATGTCATCTGCAAACAGTGACAGCTTTATTTCTTCTTTTCCTCTTTGGATTCCTTTTATTTCTTTTTCTTCTCTGATTGCTGTGGCTAAAACTTCCAAAACTATGTTGAATAATAGTGGTTAGAGTGGGCAACCTTATATTGTTCCTGATCTTAGTGGAAATGGTTTCAGTTTTTCACCATGGAAGACAATGTTGGCTGTGGGTTTGTCATATATGGCCTTAATTATGTTGAGGAAAGTTCCCTCTCTGCCTACTTTCTTGAGGGTTTTTATCATAAATGGGTATTGAATTTTGTCAAAAGCTTTCTCTGCATCTATTGAGATGATCATATGGTTTTTATTCTTCAATTTGTTAATATGGTGTATAACATTGATTGATTTGCATGTATTGAAGAATCCTTGCATTCCTGGGATAAACCCCACTTGATCATGGTGTATGATCCTTTTAATGTGCTGTTGGGTTCTGTTTGCTAGTATTTTATTGAGGATTTTTGCATCTATGTCCATCAGTGATATTGGCCTGTAGTTTTCTTTCTTTGTGACATCTTTGTCTGGATTTGATATCAGGGTGATGGTGGCCTCATAAAATCAGTTTGGGGGTGTTCCTCCCTCTGCTATATTTTGGAAGTGTTTGAGAAGGATAGGTGTTAGCTCTTCTTTAAATGTTTGACAGAATTCGCCTGTGAAGCCATCTGGTCCTGGGCTTTTGTTTGTTGGAAGATTTTTAATCACAGTTTCAATTTCAGTGCTTATGATTGCACTGTTCATATTTTCTATTTCTTTCTGGTTCACTCTCGGAAGGTTGTGCATTTCTGAGAATGTGTCCATTTCTTCCAGGTTGTCCATTTTATTGGCATAGAGTTGCTTGTAGTAATCTCTCATGATCCTTTGTATTTCTGCAGGGTCAGTTGTTACTTCTCCTTTTTCATTTCTAATTCTATTGATTTGAGTCTTCTCCCTTTTTTCTTGATCAGTCAGCCTAATGGTTTATCAATTTTGTTAATCTACTCAAAGGACCAGCTTTTAGTTTTATTGATCTTTCCTATCATTTCCTTCATTTCTTTTTCATTTATTTCTGATCTGAAATTTATGATTTCTTTCCTTCTGCTAACTTTGGGGTTTTTTTGTTCTTCTTTCTCTAATTGCATTAGGTGTAAGGTTAGGTTGTTTTTTTGAGATGTTTCTTGTTTCTTAAGGTAGGATTGTATTGCTATAAACTTCCCTCTTAGAAATGCTTTTGCTGTGTCCCAAAGGTTTTGGGTTGTCGTGTTTTCATTGTCATTTGTTTCTAGGTATTTTTTGATTTCCTCTTTGATTTCTTCAGTGAGCTCTTGGTTATTAAGTAGTGCATTGTTTAGTCTCCATGTGTTTGTGTTTTTTACAGACTGTTTCCTGTAATTGATATCTAGTCTCATAGCATTGTGGTCGGAAAAGATCCTTGATATGATTTCAATTTTCTTAAATTTACCAAGGCTTGATTTGTGACCCAAGATATGATCTATCCTGGAGAATGTTCCATGAGCACTTGAGAAGAAAGTGCATTCTGTTGTTTTTGGATGGAATGTCCTATAAATATCAGTTAAATCCATCTGGTTTAATGTTATCACTTAAAGCTTGTGTTTCCTTATTTATTTTCATTTTGGATGATCTGTCCATTGGTGAAAGTGGGGTGTTAAAGTCCCCTACTATGATTGTGTTGCTGTCAATTTCCCCTTTTATGGCTGTTAGTATTTGCCTTATGTATTGAGTTGCTCCTATGTTGGGTGCATAAATATTTACAATTGTTGTATCTTCTTCTTGGATTGATCCCTTGATCATTATGTAGTATCCTTCTTTGTCTCTTGTAATAGTCTTTGTTTTAAAGTCTATTTTGTCTGATATGAGAATTGCTACTCCAGCTTTCTTTTGATTTCCATTTGCATGGAATATCTTTTTCCATCCACTCACTTTCAGTCCGTATGACTCCCTAGGTCCGAAGTGGATGTCTTGTAGACAACATATATACGGGTCTTGTTTTTCTATCCATTCAGCCAGTCTGTGTCTTTTGGTTGGAGCATTTAATCCATTTCCATTTAAGGTAATTATTGATATGTATGTTACTATTACCATTTTCTTAATTGTTTTGGGTTTGTTATTGTAGGTCTTTTTCTCCTCTTGTGTTTCCTGCCTAGAGAAGTTCCTTTAGCATTTGTTGCAAAGCTGGTTTGGTGGTGCTGAATTCTCTTAGCTTCCGCTTGTCTGTAAAGGTTTTAATTTCTCCATCCAATCTGAATGAGATCCTTGCTGGGTAGAGTAATGTTGGTTGTAGGTTTTTCTCCTTCATCACTTTAAATATGTCCTGCCACTCCCTTCTGGCTTGCAGAGTTTCTTCTGAAATATCAGCTGTTAACCTTATGGGGATTCCTTTCTGTGTTACTTGTTGTTTTTCCCTTGCTGCTTTTAATATTTGTTCTTTGTATTTAATTTTTGTTAGTTTGATTAATATGTGTCTTGGCATGTTTCTCCTTGGATTTATCCTGTATGGGACTCTCTGTGCTTCCTGGACTTGATTAACTATTTCCTTTCCCATATTAGGGAAGTTTTCAACTAGAATCTCTTCAAATATTTCCTCAGTCCCTTTCTTTTTCTCTTCTTCTTCTGGGACCCCTATAATTCAAATGTTGGTGCATTTAATGTTCTCCCAGAGGTCTCTGAGACTGTCCTCAATTCTTTTCATTTTTTTTTTTTTTCTTTATTCTGCTCTGCAGTAGTTATTTCCACTATTTTATCTTCCAGGTCACTTATCCATTCTTCTGCCTCAGTTTTTCTGCTATTGATCCCTTCTAGAGAATTTTTAATTTCATTTATTATGTTGTTCATCACTGTTTGTTTGCTCTCTAGTTCTTCTAGGTCCTTGTTAAACGTTTACTTTATTTTCTCTATTCTATTTCCAAGATTTTGGATCATCTTTACTATCATTATTCTGAATTCTTTTTCAGGTAGACTGCCTATTTCCTCTTCACTTGTTAGGTCTGGTGGGTTTTTACCTTGCTCCTTCATCTGCTGTGTGTTCTTCTGTGTTCTCATTTTGCTTAACTTACTGTGTTTGGGGTCTCCTTTTCACAGGCTGTAGGTTTGTAGTTCCCGTTGTTTTTGGTGTCTGTCCACAGTGGCTGAGGTTGGTTCAGTGGGTTGTGTATGCTTCCTGGTGGAGGGGACTTGTGCCTGTGTTCTGGTGGATGAGGCTTGATCTTGTCTTTGTGGTGGGCAGGTCCACATCTGGTGGTGTGTTTTAAGGTGTCTGTGGCCTTATTTTGATTTTAGGCAGCCTCTCTGCTAGTGGATGGTGTTGTGTTCCTGTCTTGCTAATTGTTTGCCATAGGGTGTCCAGCACTGTAGCTTGCTGGTTGTTGAGTGTAGCTGGGTCTTGGCCTTGAGATGGAGATCTCTGGAAGATTTTCACCATTTAATATATTATGTGGAGCTGGGAGGTCTCTTGTGGACCAGTGTCCTGATCTTGGCTCTCCCACCTCAGAGGCCCAGCCCTGATGCCTGGCTGGAGCACCAAGAGCGTTTCATCCACACGGCTCAGAATAAAAGGGAGAAAAAATAGAAAGAAAGAAAGAAAGAAAGAAAGAAAGAAAGAAAGAAAGAAGATAATAAAATAAAATATTAAATTAAAATAAAATAAAGTTATTAAAAGAAAAAAGAAAAAAGAATTATTAAGAAAAAAAAATTTTTTAAGTAAGAAAGAAGAAAAACGGACTGACAGAATCATAGGACAAATGGTAAAAGTAAAGCTATAAAGACAAATCACACACAGAAGCATAAACATACACAGTCACAAAAAGAGAAAAAGGGAAAAATATATATATATCATTGCTCCCAAAGTCCACCTCCTCAATTTGGTTAGGTTCGTTGTCTATTCAGGTTTTCTACAGATGCAGGGTACATCAAGTTGATTGTGGAGATTTAATCCTCTGCTCCCGAGGCTGCTGGGAGAGATTTCCCTTTCTCTTCTTTGTTCACACAGCTCCCGGGGTTCAGCTTTGGATTTGGCCCCGCCTCTGCATGTAGGTTGCCTGAGGGCGTCTGTTCTTTGCTCAGACAGGACGGGGTTACAGGAGCAGCTGATTAGGGGTCTCTGGCTCACTCAGGCTGGGGGGAGTGAGGGGTATGGATGCGGGGTGTGCCTGCGGCGGCAGAGGCCAGTGTGACGTTGCAGCAGCCTGAGGCGCACCGTGCGTTCTCCTGGGGAAGTTGTCCCTGGATCACCGGACCCTGGCATTGGCTGGCTGCACAGGCTCCTAGGAGGGGAGGTGTGGAGAGTGACCTGTGCTTGCACACAGGCTTCTTGGTGGCGGCAGCAGCAGCCTTAGCGTCTCATGCCCGTCTCTGGGGTCCGCGCTGATGGCCGCAGCTCGTGCCCATCTCTGGAGCTCCTTTAAGCTGCACTCTTAATCCCCTCTCCTTGCGCACCAGGAAACAAAGAGGCAAGAAAAAGTCTCTTGTCTCTTCGGCAGCTCCAGACTTTTTCCCGGACTCCCTCCCAGCTAGTTGTGGCGCACTAGCCCCTTCAGGCTGTGTTCACACAGCCAACCCCAGTTCTCTCCCTGGGATCCGACCTCCGAAGCCCGAGCCTCAGCTCCCAGGCCCCGCCCGCCCCAGCGGCTGAGCAGACGAGCCTCTCGGGCTGGCGAGTGCTGGTCGGAACTGATCCTCTGTGCGGGAATCTCTTCGCTTTGCCTTCCGTACCCCTGTGGCTGCGCTCTCCTCCGTGGCTCCGAATCTCCCCACTCCCCCACCCACAGTCTCCGCCCGCAAAGGGGCTTCCTAGTGTGTGGAAACCTTTCTTCCTTCACAGCTCCCTCCCACTGGTCCAGGTCCTGTCACTATTCTTTTGTCTCTGTTTTTCATTTGCCCTACCCAGGTACGTGGGGAGTTTCTTGCCTTTTGGGAGGTCGGAGGTCTTCTGCCAGCGTTCACTAGGTGTTCTGTAGGAGCTGTTCCATACGTAGATGTATTTCTGATGTATCTATGGGGAGGAAGGTGATCTCTGCGTCTTAGTCTTCTGCCATCTTGAAACTCCTCCTTCCATATATTTTATATCTCTTATATCTGCTCAAACATAGGAAATGGTCTATTATTGTTTGGATAAGTTTAAATGTACTATGGCTAGTTCAATGTTGCAATTTACCTATAGAGGTAAATCTTCTTGCTTGAGGAGAATAATGTAGTCACTTGAAATTTTTCAAGTCAACTGAACTGGAAAAATTGTTTAGGTGTATACCCATTGATCTCCTTTTACCAGCTATAAACTCCCAGCAACCTCTACTTTCATATTCTTTAATGTCTCATATTCTTTAATGTCCCTTTGATTTTCTTCATTAAGGGCAAATGATGTGAATGTGTTTTTGTGATAAGTGTAATTGCTGCTAGGAAAGTGTCATTTTATTTTTATATGGTTCAGTTTGTTAAAACTTTCAACATTTAGTACACTCACAAGAATAATCCAACAGAAAGATTAAAATGAATGCTATATTGTATCTGGTTAAAGTTTTTTTAACTATTGTCAAATTACTAAAAATTCTTTAGGATGATGAAATAGATCTTCCTCATTGTGTTCTTTGCGACTTCCATTTTTTTTCTTGGGCTTCAGTGATAAAATCAGAGATGTGTTTCCCATTCTCTCAACCCCAGTTTTACCAAGCAGGTTGGAAGCATTGAGGAGGCAGACATTAAGATAAGGCATCAGATCCGTAAGTTAAAGGAAATGTGAGTTGCACATTTACAGCCACCTACCACTCCATACTTTACTGCTTATCTTTGTAAAATAAAAATTGTAGGATCATTGTTTCATTATTTGCCTTCTGCATCTATTTATTTAACAAGCATTGATTAGGTGTCTACTATATGCTTGGCAACAGAGATTGAGAAACAATTAAAGCTTAATCCCTGCCCTAGAAGTATTCACATTCTAGCAGATCCAAAATACTATCAGATTTTGGCTCAGTTAGTCCCAGTGAGCACCCCTATTTGTCCTTGAGTCAAATAGAGTGATATCAAATGAGGATCTTCCAAACATTTTTTGGAAGAACATCTCCAAATGATGAAGGTTGGCATTAATACTCAGTATCTGAAATAAAAACTCAAAGCTGAGTTCACTGTCCATCTAAGTAAGGGAGAGTCATGCAAAGTGATGGTATGTTACTTCTCAGGCTAGGCCATAGAAGATTTTGAGGCTTCTCCCATGCTCTCTTTTGGATAAGCTAGTCAGGAAAGCTAGCTACCATGTAATGGAGACACTCTAGCAACCCTGTTGAGAGGTCTATGTGCTGATGAACTAAGGACATGTGCTACAGCCAGTGAGGAACTGAGGTCTGTGTGAGTAATGCAACATGGAGGTGGAATCTCCATCACCAACAGTAGTTCTACAACGATGACTGCAGCTCCAGTGACAGCTTAACTGCAACTTCATGAGAGACCCTGGCCTGACCCACCCAGAAAATCCAGTCCAGATTCCTAACTATTATTATATGAGACAAATGTTTGTTGTTTTAAGCTTCTAGCTTGGGGGTAATTTTTTACACAGCATACAAGTCAGTGATTAGTGTTTTTTAACAGTGGAAGTGAAATGACATTGGATTGAGTGTGGTTCCTCAGGAAAGACTGGGCTGCTGATTGATTGACCTTTAAAAAATTTGTTACTAGAGTGAAACTTTTGTTCATTGGTTAACTTTCAAAAGTAGGATCTCTCACTGATTGGTTGGCTTTCAGAAGTGTGTTTACTGAGGTGAGTTTTTACTAGCTGATAAAACAGGCTTAATATTGGATCCAACTTTCAAAAGTAGGATCCCTCACTGATTGGTTGGCTTTCAGAAGTGTGTTTACTGAGGTGAGTTTTTACCAGCTGATAAAACAGGCTTGATATTGGTTCTGGGGGTTACTTGTCAGCATGGCTATGGAACTATAATTGATTGGTTAAAGGGGTATAAAAAAAAGTTCAAGTATTAACTTGTTACATAGCTGTAGAACTGTTAGGCTTCTCTTAATACTGTGGGGAAAAAGTTATTCTCAATAAATAGGCACAGAAAGAAACAAAGATTACATGGTAGTTGACTTACTAGAAGCAATTAAGCATAATTATGAGCCTAAGAAAAGAGAATGACTATATCTGGCAGTATTAGAAATGATTTTATAAAGATGATGATATATGAGTTTATCCTTACAGAATAGGTTAGAATTACTAAGTATAGAAGAGAAGAAAGCGTTGTAGGCAAAGGGAAGAGCATGGGAGAGTCCACACGTGGGACCAAACTTTGTTTTAAGAAGTTCTTTTTTATCAAATTCTCCTGAACAATTTAGCAGAAGACTCCTTTTTTCTTATTGTGACATAATTGGCATATAACTTTATATTAGTTTCAGGTGTACAATATAATGATTTGATATTTGTATGTATTGTGAAATGATTAAAACAATAAGTCTAGTTAACATCCATCATAATACATAGTTACAAATTTTTTTCTTGTGACAAGAATTCTTAAGATCTACTCCCTTAGTAACTTTCAAATATACATTATAGTATTATTATATACAGACTATACATTACATCCCCATGATTTATTTATTTTATAACTGGAAGTTTGTACCTTTTGACCACCTTCTCCCATTTGCCCCGCCCCCCCACCTCTGGCAACCACCAATCTATTCTCCGTACCTATGAATTAAGGGTTTTTTGTTTTTGTTTTTTAGATTCCATATATAAGTGCAATCGTACGGTATTTGTCTTTCTCTGTCTGATTTATGTCACTCACTCAGCATTATGACCTCATGGTCCATCCATGTTGTTGCAAATGGCAAGATTTCCTTCTTTTTATGGCTGAATAATATTCCACTGTATGTGTGTATATATATATATATATATATATATGTGCATATATATATACAATGTATATCCCTATGTCAATGAATAGAGGGATAAAAAAATGTGGAGCATGTATACATATATATGTATATATACGTATATGTGTATATATGTATATATACATATATATGTATACATGTATATGTATCATGCTTCACATTTTTTTATCCCTCTATTCATTGATGGACACTTAGGTTGCTTCCATGTCTTAGCTATTGTAAATAATCCTGCAATGAGCATGGGGGTACATATATTTTTGAGTTAGTGTTTTTGTTTCCTTCAGATAAATACCCAGATATGGAATTACTAGTTGGTAGTTCTATTTTTAACTTTTTCAGGAACCTTCATATCTCTTTCTCTGGTAGTTCTATTAATTTTTGAGAACATATTCCTTATTTCCAGACTAAAATTCTTTAGCACATAGTAAGCATTTATGCATTAACTATTTGTTTTATGAATGAATGCATATATGAGGTATTACTATAGCAGTTAAGCCATTTTTTTTCATCTTTCATATATGAAAATTCCTTTTGTTTACTCTGGATTGCTTCAGAGATTACTGTAGTGTGATATGGATGTAATGTAGTATGGCACAGTTCTTTAATATTTAACCATTTTAATTTAATAAAATATAGTTTAACCATAATGGAGGCAGAAATCCAAGGTAAGAAGATCATTATTCAGTCGCTCCACAAATGTTTATTGAGTGCCTTGTGTTCAGTGCTTTGTGATAAATGTAAGGAAGTTTCAAAAGTTAATAGAATATCCTCCCTCTTGTGTGTTTATGATTTAGCCTGGGGAAATGATACATATACATAATTAACTACAATAGAAGACATAAAGTGATGAGTCTTGTAAAACAAGCACATCTCAGCTGCTCTGCTCAACGGTCTTGTCAGGCAGGGCACAGAAGGGGCTTTGCAAGGGAGGAGCCTGAGCTGTGGCGCAGACACTCCCAGCATCTTTGGAGAGCTGTAAGGATGCCTCTAAAGTTACTTCATGCTCACATTCATAATGTGCATAACCAAGCCTTCTAAAATAACAATAATTAAAAACAGTACACTTGTTGAAGTAAGTCAGAGAAAGACAAATGTCATGTGATATCATTTATATGTGGAACCTAAAAAAAGACACAAATGAACTTATTTACAAAACAGAAATAGACTAACAGACATAGAAAACACACTAAAGGGGAAAGGGGGGAAGGGATAAATTAGGAGTTAGGGATTAACATATACACTACTATAGATAAAATGGGTAAACAACAAAGACCTACTGTATAGCACAGAGAACTATGTTCAATATTTTGTAATAAGCTATAATGGAAAAGAATCTGAAAAAGTATATATATATATGTATAACTGAAAAATAAAACAGTACATTTGTTTACTAATGAATAAGCAGTACTTCAATATATAGTGATCAACTGTAGTGTATTATACATTGATATTGTTATGTATAAATTTAATATAAAGATGGCTTTTAGAAAATTTGTAAAATTATAAAAATAGGAAAGTATTACTAAGAATTCAGTTTCTTTAATATAACCACTTTTTATTATCTTGGCATATTTTTTTACAGTAATTTGTAAAACTACTTGTAACTAGAATATTTAAGTTCTGGAAGGGACACTACATGTCATTTTGCCCAATTCCCTTTTCATTGTTATGGGGAGTCAGTTAGGAGGTATTAGAAAAGTATCATTTGAATTGAGAATCTGAGGATGCAGAGGCTAAGTAGCTTGCTCAAGGTCATGACCTTAACTGTAACTGTGAAGATGATGATTCAAGTTCAGAGTCGCATCAGGCCCATCACCCCCACCACTACCACACACAGACATGCTTCCCAAGCCATCCTGGCTTTTTATGAAAAGTAATTTTTCTGGACAAAGTTAAGTATCACTGTATCTGCCTTTGAACTAGTCTTTTTTTTTTTTTTTCTCAAGCTTTACAATTGGCTGCTACTTTTGTCCTTTGAATATTTTCTGAAGCAAAAACTGAAAGAAATATACTCACTCCCCCTTTTGCTCTATCCTGGGAGTGGAGGTGAGGCAGAGGCCTGGAGTCGAGGCAGCCTGGCCCTGCAAAAGCTCTTATTGCCTGTGGACAGATTGGGTTCCAACCTCTTTGGAAAGCTCTGACCACACATTTTTGGTCCCTCATATGTTGCTTCGCATGACTATTTTAAGCTCAATTCCTTTCTTTTTCTAACCACACGTATTAAATAGTAGAAAATAGAATTTCATCATGACACTTCACATAAAACAAAAGCTGATCCTTATTAGATGTAAATATTTTTTAAGCTGAAAATCATTTAATATCCCTGGGGGAGAATGATGACTTTTCTCCCCAAGACTGTAGTATAATGAGGTAAAAATGTTTTCACAATACTTTGGAATTTTTATAATTGTCACTGTCAGTTAAATTAGAACATTTGATAACTGTAGGGAGCTGATAAGACTTTCTATTAAAGTTATGTCATTATGTTAATCTTGGTTCAAATATAGTTTGCCTGAATCCTATTTTGATTATATAATATTAGAATAAATTAACCTATTAAATAAAATTACCCTAGAGGGCACAGAACATTTTAAATGCCTTTAAAGTTACAAGTATATAAAATCATGTACTACTAAATCTACAGTTGTCTTTCCTCCTTAAAGCCTTTATGATTTGGAGCATAGATATTTCCACATAAATACAGATTGTTTGAGATTTAACATCAACCAATGAACAAGATTATTTAGCTTTTAACTCTTTGCATATTGTGGGAAAATAGTGAGTAGTGAAGTTTAAAAAATGTAGAGGCTCCCAGATTGCATGTGGTATGCAAACAACCAGAGACTGGAGTTATCTAATAAATATATTGACAGCTGCTTGTACAAAACACATAACTTTATTTTAAAAAATTGATCTTTGTGTCATGGTGCAGATAATAGAGGTCTTCCAACAATTTTAACTGTAATTCCTTTATCCATGTATGGGAAGGACTCAGTGACCATGAGTACCATACATAGGTTTATAAACATTCACATAACAATTATATACTGTCCACTTTACGGTGATATGGCCTGCTTTTATTCAGAGAAAGTTTGACATATGTTTATGTAAAAATGAACTATTCTGACTCACCTTATTTAAAAGAAACTTCCACAACTTCATTTATTTATATATTCATTCATTCAATAGATATTCTGAAGTTCATGCTGTGGTACTATGTACCAGGAAACTGTTGCAATATAGAGACATAAAAGGATCATAGAGCAAACTGAACATTGAGTAGATTTCTTTCTAGTCAATGTAGCTGACACCTGAGAGTCAACAGGTGGATTCTCAGGACCTCTCAACTAAAAAATTGATGGTGTTTTGGTGCCATCAAACATTTGTGCTTTTCATGAGTATGCATATTAACCTCCATCTGACTGTCTAATGGGCTCTTATTAGAGATTTTAAGAGTGGAATTGTAAAGGCAGGAGAGGGAAAAGTATAGATGAGATGGGTGGGAGAGGAATTTTATAGTAGATGCTGGTGCCTAATTATTTGCA
The DNA here is from genome assembly GCF_949987535.1 of Balaenoptera acutorostrata. Taxonomy (NCBI): domain Eukaryota; kingdom Metazoa; phylum Chordata; class Mammalia; order Artiodactyla; family Balaenopteridae; genus Balaenoptera; species Balaenoptera acutorostrata. The sequence continues at coordinate 31,743,607 of NC_080068.1, read as the reverse complement.
AAAGCATCACCATACCACTACACACTGTCATAGGTACGGAAAGGGACAGAAGTCAAGAGAACTATTTCTGGCTTTTAAAAAAATTGCTTATATAATGTACAATCTATGTGTGTAAGTAGTAAAACAATTCTTCCACACTGTAGAACACACTAGTTGTGCTCTTCAATATATACTCCCTGTTTAAGAATAACCTGGTATTGTGATTTTGGTTTCTGGCTTTAAGTTTGAGTTTAATCAAAATTCTTTAAAGTCAAAGCAAATCAACATCTGTTTAGTGAACTAGAACTGTGCTCCAGATACTATATTATTTGGAAACAAAAAGAAAAATAATTATACTTCACATGTATTAAATGCTTTCTATATGCAAAGAATTATGCTAAATGATTTACCTGAATTCATTTAAATAATCTTATTTAATCCTCATAGAAACCCAGTGGGCCATGCACCATAAGAACACTGAATCACAGAGAGGCAATATATCTAAAATGCATAGTTAGAAAGTGGTAGAGTTATGACATGAAACCCCAGTGTTCTGACTTTTCAGCCCATGGTTTCAAAATATTTAAAGTAATGTAGGATTTCCCACATGTAACCTGTAAAAGAAGTAGATCAGAATAAAAGCTTCAAACAACAGTTCAAAAGCAAGGCCAACACTTATACACAATTATCTGGTTGGTAATTATTGAATATTGTAAATAGATATAATGTTTTACTGGCAATTTTAGGTGGTAATCAATAAAATCTTTTTTTGGGAGGGAGGAGGCATGTAAAATTAGTTCTTATGGGCCAACATCAATTACCAACGTTGCATTTTATTGCTTTTTTTCTTAAAAAGACTGCAACATTTACTTATTACCAAAAACTTTTTACAGTCAGAAAGGATAAAGAAGAAAATTCATTCATTTATTCAACAAATATTTATAGAGTGTTAAGATCACCTATAAAATAGGCCACCAAGAGGTAACTACCATTAACTTTTTGCTGTATTTTCTAATGTTTTGTTTTTTAAAATACATAATTGTAATGACAGGGTATACAAAAATTATACATACACATATGAACTTCAAAATCCGTTTTTCTGATTATAAACATAATACATGCTCATTGTGGAAAATTTAGAAAATGCAAATAAAAAGTAAATTTTTAAATAGTACTTGGAATATCCACCTCCTCAAAATAATCTCTGTTAATATTTGTGTGTATTTCATTAATTGCATAATGAATTATAAGACATTTCACTTACTGTATAGGTTAATAAAGTTAAACACATCTGTATGTATTGATTTTTATCACAGTGAACTCAAGAATATTCATATGTCTGAATGAAAAATGATAATGGAAGAGTACAATGAAAAAATACTGTTAGCTTGGGAAAGTTTAGTAATCTTTCTTGATTGAATAATTGAGTGTTCAGGGTCATTCGACATGATTCAACAGATGCAGAAGAGCGTCAATCACGATTCTCCATAAAGAATATGGCCAGTCTGTTTCTCTATCCTCTGCTTATGTTCAAGGAAAAAAAAAAATTAGTAGTACTCCCAGCACAGTATCCAACTGTGTAAACAGTTTAGCCAATAAAGAAGTTCTAGAAGATAACAGAACCCATCATGGCTTTTGCTAGGCTCAAGTGTATGTAGGTAATGACCCTCACTGACCCCACAAACCCAAATTACTATTTATATGCTCCCACAATCTTCAAGTTTCTATTTTTGCCCGTTTAAATTGCCTTTAATGAAAAACAGTGAAAAAGGAAATAGGGAATTTTTTTTATTACTTGGCATCTGAACATATATACACCCAGTAGCTTAGAAGAGTCTAGCCTAAAGGGCGAATCACTGAAGAGGAGACAGGAAAGCACATCTCTCTCCTGTAGAGCAGAGGGGTATGACTCAGCTGTACAACTTAGCTGTACAAGTATTAGATTGTGGACTTTGAGTCTAGCAGGTTTTGTGTACCAAACAATGACACACCCATCCAAAGTGTCCACCGTGATATATAGTGAATTATGTTTCTAATTAGTCACGTTAGAAAACTGCTAAACTAAATTCCAGTGGACTTAAGCTAACAGAATGAGGCAACACCCAGAAATATCTTCAAATAAGATCAATTCCAGTGGAACCAAAGTGCTCCAGAACAACTAACTGCAGAGTGCTGAGCCCACTGGAATGTAAATGCGCTGCAGTTCCGATCTGACATGAGGTGATAAAACCTCATGTTCAAGGAGAGAAGCAGTAAAATGCAAATTTAAGGGTGAGTCCTAAAAGATCTTATCAGTCATTAGCCTGGCAAGAAATCCCATCTAAAATTGTGGGTTAAAGGGTGTGGCACAAGAAATACATTTCCTGAGACAGGGAAAGCAGCAAAAGCAGAAACACTGCTAAGGACAAAATCAAATCAGGCTGCACCAATGTTCTGACAATGCGTAATCAACAGGGCACTTGAGTTTGGGCTCCAAGCTGAATAAGGGCAAACCTATTATACACAACGTTTCCACCCTTAAGTGTAGTTTTGATTACTCCATCTGTTAAAATCCATCTAAAAGATTTTGAATATATGTCCTCACATACCTGTGAAAGTTTGTCCCTTCAGAGAGCTAGAAAGCCTATGAAGTTCGTGGGTCCAACTCTTTTCCCTCAAAGGCGCATAGCAATTCTTCATTTATTCTACGTATTTAGACTGCTTTTTATACCCAGAAATTTTCAACATGCACAAAAATAGAGGGAACAGCCCAGGGGACCTCAGTACCAGCTTCCTCAGCTATCAGCATTTTCTTGGTGTTCAGAACATACCTTGTTCTTTCTCCACTTCCTCCATTCTTGCTCAAGTCGCATTATTTCTAGTCTGGACTGGTTAAAGTCTCTCAATAATCTTCCCTTTGCTCACCTACCAGTCTATTTTCCACACGAAGTCAAAATGGTCTATAACTGTACATCAGATCTTGCCACTCCCGTGCCTAAAATCTCCTATGGCCTCTCACTTAAAAATCCCAAACACGTATGGTCTGGAGAGCTTTCTGATCTTTCTCAGTTCAGATGTCACCTTTTTTTGTTTAACCTCCCTCACCACCCCATCAAGAATGTCCTGCCCCAGTCCCCCCCAGTCCCTCTCCCAAGCGCAACAAGCTGTTTTGTTTTCATCATGGCTTTTATCACTATCTAAAATTCTATTCTTTCTCTGCTTTTGCCCCAACTCTTACCTGGAGAACCCTGGCTCCAGGACAGCTGGAATCTTGTCCACGTGTTCACAGTTTTCTCCTCTGCCTCTGGCCGAGAGGTTCTCAACCTTGGTGGCACATTAGAATCACCTGGGCAGCACTGACTAATATAATTTGGGGTGGGGCCCAGGCACCATTAGTTTTTTTCAGACCCCCCAGGTGATTCTAGTGCATACCAGGGATTGAGAAACACTGCCTTCTGAAAATGCCTGGCACATACAAGGTACTGAATAACCTTTTGTTTAAACAAATGAATGAGGGCTTGGCTCCTACTTCAATTATATTTTGAATACAGCAGTAGATAATGTGTCAGGAATACATTATTCCTCTGAGTCTTCAGGATCACTTTGGTTCTGTGGTATTTATTTTTTAAGTCCATATTGGTAGAGAGAGAGAGAGGGAGAGAGAGAAAAGAGGGAGGGGGAATGTGTGAGAGAGGGAGAGGGAAGCATGTGTTGGTGGGGAGGAGAGAAAGAGGAAGAGAGAGAGATTGGTTGTGTTTCCTGTGTTTTCATCCCTGAATCTTTCTTGTACTAGTGTTAACCACTTGTTCATGGGTCATTACCCACTCAGCCATCTGATTAGGAGGCTTCTAAACTAACTCTACTAGCAGGCTTTTCCCCAGTCCGGCAATCTTACTGCCCAGCTCTTTGAATAGATGAGTTTGTGTAAAGCTGTCCTTTCAGAAGGCACTTCTACTTTACCTATAATCTTACACATCTCAGAATGGAAGATGCTAGCATCTGTCCCTTTCCTGATGTTTTTTTTTCCTGGCTCATTTGCAATATGTGAATAGGTGTGGAATGAACATCACTGTTAAACTGGGAAATTTAGAAAAGTACTCTGGCTGTTCTGAAAAATCAGGAGCCACAAAGCAGAGTAACAGCCATTCAGCAAGCTTCTGCCGTCTTCCTTATGAATATTTGCAATTGTTCTGTGGTTCACACAAAGCATTATAAAACTCACTGATCACTGTCACTGTGATCATTTCAATAATACCGAGGCAAGTATTAGGTAGGTAGACAGATAGAGATAGACACAGATAGATAAACCTTTTTTCATTTAGCAGAGTAGAAAACTGAGGTTTAAGGAAATTATGTCTTGCCCAAGATGCCACGGTCAGTTTATGGTAGACTCCTTTTCATATGGTGGTATCATCAATTACAAAGAATGATGAGCAGGAAATAGTGATTGAGCTTTCTTCACAAACCAATGCCTGCAATGTAAATTTTCAAGTGTTCAAGGCTATCCTTTTCCAATGCATTTTTAAATATGATGAAAATGTGGCATGATGGCGTTTTAATTGAAGTATCCATTTCTTTTTCCAACATAATTGACATTTTTAGAAGTTGTGTAAAATGAATTTATTTTCAACTAGATACAAATACTATGGAATATAAGTGGAAAATAAGAATTATAAAAGAAAACATACATATAATTGAGTCCATATTATAAAATATATTTGTATTAGATTTGATGCAAATAATTTTCTCCGTGAATCTACAAAACAGAAGATTTGCTTTAATATTTCTGATATTTGCAGTTTTTTCCCTATGTGATTTATTGTCCTATAGGAATCCAATTAACATTTTCTATTTTGTTAAATTTTACATTTGAAACCTCTGATTGCTATTCCATAAATGTGAGAATAAAATTCTTAGATAGGACTATTGATATTAGAAGAAGTCCTCAGTTTGTTAATATTTTTGGATTGTTATTTTTTTCATTTATAAAGATTAATGACAAACGTTAATTGTACAATTGAGAAGTATCTGCAAATATAGAAAATTCTCCTGGGGCCTTTTAAAAGAGGAGAGGGAAAAGGTAAATTGAAAGTATTAAATTTTTATCACAAGGAGCATAATGGACCAACTGAGTGCATCGATGATTATTTATTTCATGAATCTGTGATTCTCTCTATGCACTTTAAGTGGGTTCATACCTCACTTTCCAGCACTGCTTTTCCCTGGTATTGAGAGTAAATGAATGTACCATGAATCAGAGACTAAAATTCACACCTCAGTATTATTATATAACATAGAAAATCTATCATCGTGAAAGCAATTCCCTTACTCCTGAGATAATTCCAGGTATCCATTTTGGACAGGATCATCCTTTATGAAGAAGGTACAGAAGTATCGATTGAGTACTTTAGTGATATTCAGAATTTATTGGAGCTCCATATCCTTAAGTAGTCGGATGAAATGAAAATGCTCTGAATGTAATCATTAATTATTCCTCAAACCTCCCTTAGGAAAACATTCATTTAAGATAGGACTTGGTAAGGTAGGACAGGGATTTTAAATATGAGAAGCATCAAAATAATTACTCTATGTGGCATTCATCAGCTTCAAAAATGTGCATATTTTAAATCATTGGATTTCACGCAAGACTTTGCAGTCATACCGGAACTAGGAATGTTTTTATAACATGCCTGGAGGAAAATTCTTTGTTACGCCTTCACTGAACACATTAATTTTGTATCAGAAGAGGGGAGTTGATAGCAATTTTGCACCTATCTGCAGATGTATGAAATGTTTAGTCATTTTAAGGTAAGAAGTGCTCACATGTCAACATTTCACTGAATTTAACAAAACTGCTTTGTTTCTGTAAGGAAAATGTAATGTTTAATAATCACAGGTATGAAAATTCTCTGTTAGTGAAGTAGATTTAAACATGTAAGCATGTAAATCTATTTTTATTTTAACATATTTCCCAACATAGAGAAATACAGCAACTAATATAATAAGCACCCACCTATTCACTACCCACATGGAACTCTTAAAATTTTGTTTATATACTTCTCTGTATTTTTAATTTCTATTTCATTTCTTTATCTTTCTTTAACAAGGTCTTGATATAAAAGGTGCAGAAGAAGAGTTCCTCTAAGAACTGTGTGTATATGGTTCTGAGTAGCCCCGGCAGATGGATAGTTAGACCCTCAGCATGGTCCTGGCCCTGCCCCTCCCCCACTGCCTTCCCTGCCTGCTCCCTTGCAAGGATCTCATCAGTCACAGCCCTTGCTCCTGCTTCAGGTTGAACCCAGGTTCCCACCAGCCCCCCTGCTCCATCGCTCTAGGCTCCACCTGATGTCTTTCAGTCCATTCTCCACACAGCTCCCTGAGTTAGTCTCTTAAAAAAGCAAAGCTGATGGTTTTCAAATCTCTTTTGAATGTTCATTGCCTAAAAAAGTTGCTTCTCAAGTGGGGTGCAGAGACAAAGGAGGATCCACGGGGTTGGGAGAAGAAAATCTCAGGACCTTTATCTGCTTTTATTTTTTATATAGTATTTGAGATTTGTATTTAATGTGTGTTTTAGAACGTACATAAGTTCTTCTATACGTAGATAAATATGCATATACTGGGGGATTTATACTAATAGAGGTGCAGAGTAAAAGATTTTAGAGACCACTGTCTTGGAAAACAAAATTCAAGCTCCTTCTTAGTCTGGCCCTGACATTTTTCTCCCTACCCCATCACCTGCTGCTTACCTACCTCCTTGGCACTTTGAACTTTTTAACTATCCCTGGACCTGGTCAGCACAGATTCCCTTGTACAGAAAATCCTCTTCACATACCTCAACTAAATCCAATGGCACCATGGCATGAAACATTAATATTTCCGTAATCACTCTATCCCCTGTGTTCCCATAGCCCTTTTTTCAGATGTTGAAAATACCTAGCACAATACATTATAATTTAGATCTATGCAGATCTGTTTCCCAAATTCTATTTTGAACTACATAAGGTGGGAGTCATTTCTTATTAACCTTTGCATCTACAGTACCTTGCACACTGTCTTGTACATCACAAGTGCTCAATAAATACTTCTGAATAAGTGTGAATAACTGTACAGAAACGTGGGCCTGTATTACAGAGATACTACTGCTTATAACCAACACTAAGGCAAATCAATATATGGCTGTAAATTTAGTTACATTGACTCCAAGAAGATATTAGAATGCAAATATAGGAATTTTCTTTGGGAAGGCTCTAGGTATCCACAGTTGTATATTTTCAATGGTCAAAACAATATAATTTATGTACTTTTAAAAATTGGGGTATAGTTGCTTTACAATGTTGTGTTAGTTTCTGCTATACAATGAAGTGAATCAGCCAGTATACATATATCCCCTCCCTCTTGGACCTCCCTTCCCCCCACCATCCCACCCATCTAGGTCCCCACAGAGCACCAAGCTGAGCTCCCTGCGCTACACAGCAGGTTCCCACTAGCTATCTGTTTTACACATGGTAGTGTGTATATGTCAATCCCAGTCTCCCAATTCATCCCAATTTATGTACTTCTTAGGAGAAAACCTTACTAGCCTTGTTATTTTTAAGTCTTGAGGAATTTCTTAGGCTTAGGGTGACCTGGGCTCACATCTTCTTTTTTGCCATAGAGCCCAAAGATATAACTTTTAGACTATCATATCCACTGTGGCCACCATAATTGTTTTCCCATTCTATTCTCCAAGACTGGTTGCAGAGAGGCCAAAGAACAAACAAACTAACAAAACCAAAAAGTATATATATAAATAAATTTTATATGTATTAAGATATATGTGATATATATGAAGATATATAAAATATAAATATGAAGTTATCTATAAGACTATCTAGTTTAATTAATTATATTTATAATAATAAAAATATATAGTAGAGACCTTGCATTCTGGAGTAGAACAGTAGAACATTTTGGGCTCAATCTTGGCTCCATCACTATCAATTGTGTATATTGGGACAAATTCTTTACTTTCCTCAGCACCAGTTTTCATATCCATAAAATAAAAATTCTGAAAAGAGTATTATGTGGTTTGAATAATGTAAGGTGCTTAAGTAACATAGCATAGTGCCTGATTTAAAAATACCTAGTAATTTTTAGCCACCTTCATTATTCTACTTCCTAGTAAACATAACTACTTTTTTTAACCTAATAAAATGGATCTTACAGTGAACTAGAAACATACTAACCTAGTAAAAAACATCTCAGGAATTCCTTTTACTCCTCTTTCTCTGGGTGGAATATTTAAACAATAGATTCCATTTTTCTATAGAGTCAAAATGTGATTTACTTATTTCAGCCTCTGTTAAAACTGCCAAATAAATTTTCATTCCAAAATACAAACTAGTTAATACAATCAAATCACCTAAAAGAAACCTTGACACATCGTGAGCACTCAAGAAATGTTACTACAATTGACGTTTCTACTGACAGATTTTTAACCTATTTTGCCTGACCACAATATGTGTAAAAATACAAACATATTTTGAACTGTTAAACAATTATGTTTTATCCAACAGAACTGCAATGAACAGAATCTGTATTTTGTTTAAAAAGACATGAAAATATTAATCATTTAAAAATGACATTTGAAAAACATATTGTAGGAAAAAACTGCTACTAAAGACTCTATTGAAAGTAAAATATTGAGGATACATAAATTTTATAAATTTAATGGGACATTGCAATAGAAGTGTTACTTGGTAATTGGTGATTTTAATGAGCTTCACTTTCTTTGAAAAGATCATTATTATAAATAGGACGTTTATAGCCATGGTAACAGGGAGGGCGCCTCTTAGCTTTTCAAAACATACTAAGATAATTAATTAAGTTTTCTTCATTTCTTTTTTTCTCCATAATTTAAAAACAACAATAAAGGAGAGTTTTGCTCATTTGTTCACCAGGATATTATACATAGTTCCAGTGTGAAAATTAAAATCTAGTGAGGTGAAATAAATCAATAAAGTTCACTCTGTTGGTGGATTGGGAATAGGTCCTTGGTCCACAGAAACTATTGGACAGTTGTAAGATAGCTTCCTTAAGACCTTCAGTGAAATCCACAAAATTTCCTCTTCATTAGATATCACTAGATAAAGGTGGAAATCTGACTTTGGCTAATTTTAGCCTAAATGTAATTGAAAATAGCTCTTTTTAAGGCAGAGATACATGAGCAATGTGCTTTCCTAAAAAAAAAAAAGTATAGACAATGTAAATGCTACTGTTAATATTCTAGGTCTTGAATTTCAGTCTATAAAAATGCAAATTTACCATCACCAACCAGTTGTTTATAAATTACAAAATGAAAATGTTACATATATAAATTTTATTTTTATATATTGATGTATATCATATCTTCTGATTTATAATATGGAAATATTACATCTGAAAATACTATAGCAACTAGCTATGCATTTGTATATATTTCCTTCCCCACAGGAAGGAAAGCTTATTTTAATAATTTAGGGCTCCATTTTATGCTATATAAATATAGTACTATAAACTATGGTAGCTAAAATTGTGATTTCAAGGAGTGCTAGGGTCAAAAGTGAGCATTTTGGTGCCTTTTGCTGTAGAACTGGCTCTCTTGGAGTACTGGCGTGCTACAGAATGCAGCGTGGACAGCTGGCAGGGGAGGTATAGCCCAGTGAAAGGCTCTTGCTACTCCTACTTCCCCTCTCTGTGTTACTGCTCTGCTACAGAGATGCATACTTCCTTTAGAAAAAGGGCAGAGGGTCTTCATAAGCAGAGGGAGGCCATTCCCTAGGAAAGAATAGGGACATTTTCAGGATTCCAGATCATTAAACACTCAGAGCTGTTCACAAGCCCTTTAACACACTACCAATGTTTTATAATTGATTAAAAAAACTAGCTCTACTCTATGCCACCACACAAATTTCTAATTGACTTCAAAAAGGGATTTGATGGGAGGAGCTTCAAGATAGCAGAAGAGTAAGACGCGGAGATCACATTCCTCCCCACAAATACATCAGAAATACATCTACATGCGGAACAACTCCTACAGAACACCTACTGAACGCTGGCAGAAGACCTCAGACCTCCCAAAAGGCAAGAAACTCCCCACGTACCTGGGTAGGGCAAAAGAAAAAAAAAAACAGAGACAAAACAATAGGGACAGGACCTGCGCCAGTGGGAGGGAGCTGTGAAGGAAGAAAGGTTTCCACACACCAAGAAGCCCCTTCGCGGGCAGAGACTGCTGGTGGCAGAGGGGGGAAGCTTCGGAGCCACGGAGGAGAGAACAGCAACAGGGGTGCGGAGGGCAAAGCAGAGAGATTCCCGCACAGAGGTTCGTGCCGACCAGCATTCACCAGCCCAAGAGGCTTGTCTGCTCACCCGCCGGGGCGGGCGGGGCCTGGGAGCTGAGGCTCGGGCTTCAGAGGTCGGATCCCAGGGAGAGGACTGGGGTTGGCGGCGAGAACACAGCCTGAAGGGGGCTAGTGCGCCACAGGTAGCCGGGAGGGAGTCCGGGAAAAAGTCTGGAGCTGCTGAAGAGGCAAGACACTTTTTCTTGCCTCTTTGTTTCCTGGTGTGCGAGGAGAGGGGATTAAGAGCGCCGCTTAAAGGGGCTCCAGAGACGGGCGCGAGCCACAGCCATCAGCGCGGACCCCAGAGACGGGCATGAGACGCTAAGGCTGCTGCTGCCGCCACCAAGAAGCCTGTGTGCGAGCACAGGTCACTGTCCACACTGCCCCTCCTGGGAGCCTGTGCAACCCGTCACTGCCAGGGTCCCGTGATCCAGGGACAACTTCCCCGGGAGAACGCATGGCGCGCCTCAGGCGGATGCAACATCATGCTGGCCTCGGCCGCTGCACGGTCACCCAGCATCCGTACCCTTCCCTCCCCCTGGCCTGAGTGAGCCAGAGCCCCCAAGTCAGCTGCTCCTTTAACCCCATCCTGTCTGGGCAGGAACAGACGCCCTCAGGCGACCTACATGCAGAGGCAGGTCCAAATCCAAAGCTGAACCCCGGGAGCTGTGCGAACAAAGAAGAGAAAGGGAAATTTCTCCCAGCAGCCTCAGGAGCAGTGGATTAAATCTCCACAATCAACTTGATGTACCCTGCATCTGTGGAATACCTGAATAGACAACAAATCATCCCAAATTGAGGCAGTGGACTTTGGGAGCAATGATATATTTTTTTTTTTCCCCTTTTTCATAAGTGTGTATGTGTATGCTTCTCTGTGTGATTTTGTCTGTATAGCTTTGCTTTTACCATTTGTCCTAGGGTTCTGTCTGTCTGGTTTTTTTTTTTCAAAAACTTTTTCTTAGTAATTGTTTTTTATTTTTTACTTTTTATTTTAATAACTTTATTTTATTTTATTTTATCTGCTTCTTTCTTTCTTTCTTTTTGTTCTCCTTTTATTCTGAGCCATGTGCATGACAGGTTCTTGGTGCTCCAGCCAGGCATCAGATCTGTGCCTCTGAGGTGGGAGAGCCGAGTTAAGGACATTGGTCCACAAGAGACCTCCCAGATCCACGTAATATCAAATGGTGAAAATCTCCCAGATATCTCCATTTCAGCGCCAAGACGCAATTCCACTCAAGGACCAGCAAGCTACAGTGCTGGACACCCTATGCCAAACAACTAACAAGACAGGAACACAACGCCGTCCAGTAGCACAGAGGCTACCTAAAATCATAATAAGGCCACAAACACCCCAAAATACACCACCAGACATGGACCTGCCCACCAGAAAGACAAGATCCGGCCGCATCCACCAGAACACAGGCACCAGTCCCCTCCACCAGGAAGCCTACACAACCCACTGAACCAACCTTAGCCACTACGGACAGACACCAGGAACAACAAGAACTACAAACCTGCAGCCTGTGAAAAGGAGACCCCAAACACAATAAGTTAAGCAAAATGAGAAAACAGAAACACACAGCAGATGAAGGAGCAAGGAAAAAACCCACCAAACCTAACAAATGAAGAGGAAATAGGCAGTCTACCTGAAAAAGAATTCAGAATAATGATAGTAAAGATGATCCAAAATCTTGGAAATAGAATGGAGAAAATACAAGAAACGTTTAAAAAGGACCTAGAAGAACTAAAGAGCAAACAAACAGTGATGAACAACACAATAAATGAAATTAAAAATTCTCTAGAAGGAATCAGTAGCAGAATAACTGAGGCAGAATAATGGATAAGTGACTGGAAGATAAAATAGTGGAAATAACTACTGCACAGCAGAATAAAGAAAAAAGAATGAAAAGAATTGAGGACCGTCTCAGAGACCTCTGGGACAACATTAAACACACCAACATTCGAATTATATGGGTCCCAGAAGAAGAAGAGAAAAAGAAAGGGACTGAGAAAATATTTGAAGAGATTATAGTTGAAAACTTCCCTAATATAGGAAAAGAAATAGTTAATCAAGTCCAGGAAGCACAGACAGTACCATACAGGATAAATCCAAGGAGAAACATGCCAAGACACATATTAATCAAACGATCAAAAATTAAATACAAAGAAAAAATATTAAAAGCAGCAAGGGAAAAACAACAAATAACACACAAGGGAATCCCCATAAGGTTAAGAGCTGATCTTTCAGCAGAAACTCTGCAAGCCAGAAGGGAGTGGCAGGACATATTTAAAGTGATGAAGGGGGAAAACCTCCAACCAAGACTACTCTACCCAGCAAGGATCTCATTCAGATTTGATGGAGAAATCAAAACCTTTACAGAAAAGCAAAAGCTAAGAGAATTCAGCAACACCAAACCAGCTTCACAACAAATGCTAAAGGAACTTCTCTAGACAGGAAACACAAGAGAAGGAAAAGACCTACAATAACAAACCCAAAAGAATTAAGAAAATGGTAATAGGAACATACATATCGATAATTACCTTAAATGTAAATGGATTAAATGCTCCAACCAAAACACATAGACTGGCTGAATGGATAGAAAAACAAGACCCATATATAAGCTGTCTACAAGAGATCCACTTCAGACCTAGGGACACATACAGACTGAAAGTGAGGGGATGGGAAAAGATATTCTATGCAAACAGAAATCAAAAGAAAGCTGGAGTAGCAATTCTCATATCAGACAAAATAGACTTTAAAACAAAGACTATTACAAGAGACAAAGAAGGACACTACATAATGATCAAAGGATCAATCCAAGAAGAAGATATAACAATTGTAAATATTTATGCACCCAACATAGGAGCACCTCAATACATAAGGCAGATACTAACAGCCATAAAAGGGGAAATCGGCAGTAAAACAGTCATGCTAGGGGACATTAACACCCCACTTTCACCAATGGAGAGATCATCCAAAATGAAAATAAATAAGGAAACGCAAGCTTTAAATGATACATTAAATAAGATGGACTTAATTGATATTTATAGGACATTCCATACAAAAACAACAGAATACACATTCTTCTCAAGTGCTCATGGAACATTCTCCAGGATAGATAGTATCTTGGGTCACAAATCAAGCCTTGGTAAATTTAAGAAAATTGAAATCGTGTCAAGGATCTTTTCTGACCACAACGCTATGAGACTAGATATCAATTACAGGAAAAAATCTGTAGAAAATAAAAACACATGGAGGCTAAGCAATACACTACTGAATAACCAAGAGCTCACTGAAGAAATCACAGAGGAAATCAAAAAATACCAAGAAACAAATGACAATGAAAACACAACAACCCAAAACCTATGAGATACCGCAAAAGCATTTCTACGAGGGAAGTTTATAGCAATACAATCCTACCTTAAGAAACAAGAAACATCTCAAATAAACAACCTAACCTTACACCTAAAGCAATTACAGAAAGAAGAACAAGAAATCCCCTAAGTTATCAGAAGGAAAGAAATCATAAAGATCAGATGAGAAATAAATGAAAGAGAAATGAAGGAAACGATAGCAAAAATCAACAAAACTAAAAGCTGGTTCTTTGAGAAGATAAACAAAATTGATAAACCATTATCCAGACTCATCAAGAAAAAAAAGGGAGAAGACTCAAATCAATAGAATTAGAAATGAAAAAGGAGAAGTAAAAAGTGATACTGCAGGGCTTCCCTGGTGGCGCAGTGGTTGAGAATCTGCCTGCCAATGCAGGGGACACGGGTTCGAGCCCTGGTCTGGGAAGATCCCACATGCCGCGGAGCAACTGGGCCTGTGAGCCACAACTACTGAGCCTGAGCGTCTGGAGCCTGTGCTCCGCAACAAGAGAGGCCGCGATAGTGACAGGCCCGCGCACCGCGATGAAGAGTGGCCCCCACTCGCCGCAACTGGAGAAAGCCCTCACACAGAAACGAAGACCCAACACATTCAAAAATAAACATAATAAATAAAAATTTAAAAAAAAAAAAAGTGATACTGCAGAAATACAAGGGATCATGAGAGATTACTACAAGCAATTGTATGCCAATAAAATGGACAGCCTGGAAAAAATGGACAAATTCTTGGAAATGCACAACCTTATGAGAGTGAACCAGGAAGAAATAGAAAATATGAACAGACCAATCACAAGCACTGAAATTGAAACTGTGATTAAAAATCTTCCAACAAACAAAAGCCCAGGACCAGATGGCTTCACAGGCGAATTCTATCAAACATTTAGAGAAGAGCTAACACCTCTCCTTCTCAAACTCTTCCAAAATATAGAAGAGGGAGGAACACTCCCAAGCTGATTCTACAAGGCCACCGTCACCCTGATACCAAAACCAGACAAAGATGTCACAAAGAAAGAAAACTACAGGCCAATATCACTGATAAACGTACATGCAAAAATCCTCAACAAAATACTAGCAAACAAATCCAACAGCACATTTAAAGGCTCATACACCATTATCAAGTGGGGTTTATCCCAGGAATGCAAGGATTCATAAATATATGCAAATCAATCAATGTGATACACCATATTAACAAGTTGAAAGTGAAAAAACCATATGATCATCTCAATAGATGCAGAGAAAGCTTTTGACAAAATTCAACACCCATTTATGATAAAAGCCCTGCAGAAAGTAGGCATAGAGGGAACTTTCCTCAACATAATAAAGGCCATATATGACAAACCCACAGCCAACATTGTCCTCAATGGTGAAAAACTGAAACCATTTCCACCAAGATCAGGAACAGTACAAGGTTGCCCACTCTCACCACTATTATTCAACATAGTTTTGGAAGTTTTAGCCAGAGCAATCAGAGAAGAAAAGGAAATAAAAGGAATCCAAATCAGAAAAGAAGAGGTAAAGCTGTCACTGTTTGCAGATGACATGGTACTATACCTAGAGAATCCTAAAGATGCTACCAGGAAACTACTAGAGCTAATCAATGAATTTGGTAAAGTAGCAGGATACAAAAGTAATGCACAGAAATCTCTTGCATTTCTATACACTAATGATGAAAAATCTGAAAGTGAAATTAAGAAAACACTCCCATTACCACTGCAACAAAAAGAATAAAATATCTAGGAGTAAACCTACCTAAGGAGAAAAAAGACCTGTATGCAGAAAATTATAAGACACTGATGAAAGAAATTAAAGGTTATACAAATAGATGGAGAGATATACCATGTTCTTGGATTGGAAGAATCAACATTGTGAATATGACTATACTACCCAAAGCAATCTACAGATTCAATGCAATCCCTATCAAACTACCACTGGCATTTTTCACAGAACTAGAACAAAACATTTCACAATTTGTATGGAAACACAAAAGACCCCGAATACGCAAAGCAATCTTGAGAAGGATAAACGATGCTGGAGGGCTCAGGCTTCCTGACTTCAGACTATACTACAAAGCTACAGTCATTAAGACAGTATGGTACTGGCACAAAAACAGAAATATAGATCAATGGTACAGAATAGAAAGCCTAGAGATAAACCCAACACATATGGTCACCTTTTCTTTGATAAAGGTGGCAAGAATATACAGTGGAGAAAAGACAGCCTCTTCAATGAGTGGTGCTGGGAAAACTGGACAGCTACATTTAAAAGAATGAAATTAGAACACTCCCTAAGACCATACACAAAAATAAACTCAAAATGGATTACAGACCTAAATGTAAGGCCAGACACTATCAAACTCTTGGAGGAAAACATAGGCAGAACACTCTATGACATAAATCACAGCAAGATCCTTTTTGACCCACAACCTAGAGAAATGGAAATAAAACCAAAAATAAACAAATGGGACCGAATGAAACTTAAAAGCTTTTGCACAGCAAAGGAAACCATAAACAAGACACAAAGACAACACTCAGAATGGGAGAAAGTATTTGCAAAGGAAGCAAGTGACAAAGGATTAATCTCCAAGATTTACAAGCAGCTCATGCAGCTCAATAACAAAAAAACAAACAACACAATCCAAAAATGGGCAGAAGACCTAAATAGACATTTCTCCAAAGAAGATACACAGACTGCCAACAAACACATGAAAGAATGCTCAACATCATTAATCATTAGAGAAATGCAAATCAAAATTACAATGAGATATCATCTCACACCAGTCAGAATGGCCATCATCAAAAAATCTAGAAACAATAAATGCTGGAGAGGGTGTGGAGAAAAGGGAAGCCTCTTGCTCTGTTGGTGGGAATGTAAATTGATACAGCCACTATGCAGAACAGTATGAAGGTTCCTTAAAAAACTAAAAATAGAATTACCATACGACCCAGCAATCCCACTCCTGGGCATATAACCTGAGAAAACCATAATTCAAAAAGAGTCATATACCAAAATATTCATTGCAGCTCTATTTACAATAGCCAGGACATGGAAGCAACCTAAGTGTCTATCAACAGATGAATGGATAAAGAAGTTGTGACACATATATACAATGGAATATTACTCAGCCATAAAGAGAAACGAAATTGAGTTATTTGTAGTTAGGTGGATGGTCCTAGAGTCTCTCATACAGAGTGAAATAAGTCAGAAAGAGAAAAACAAATACCGTATGCTAACACATATATATGGATTCTAAGAAAAAAAAAAAGGTGATGAAGGACCTAGGCGTGAGATGGGAATAAAGACACAGACCTACTTGAGGATATGGGGAAGGGGAAGGGTAAGCTGTGACATAGTGAGAGAGTGGCATAGACATACGTACACTACCAAACATAAAATAGATAGCTAGTGGGAAGCAGCCGCATAGCACAGGGAGATCAGCTCTGTGCTTTGTGACCACCTAGAGGGGTATGATAGGGAGGGTGGGAGGGAGGGAGACGCAAGAGCGAAGAGATATGGGGACATATGTATATGTATAAATGATTCACTTTGTTATAAAGCAGAAACTGACACACAATTGTAAAGCAATTATACTCCAATAAAGATGTTTTAAAAAAAAAAAGGGATTTGGTGAAGAAACGTAAAAATAGTTTCCTGCCATCTTTTGTTCTGTTGTCAGTTTGGCCCTCACAAAGCAGAACAAAAGCAACCCCATGAGTTTTACTTTGTGAAATGCCAGGATGATAATTGCTCGACGATTTGCACATCCTGTCACTCAGTGTGCAGCCCTAGGGAGTGCCAGAATGTCTGAGCGGAGACCATTCTTCTGTGGGTCATGAATTTCTGGGCTTTGGGTTGACTGTCATGGGTGACAGACTGACCCCTGCCAGGTCTTTCTATATTTCAATTCACACACACCTCCTTGGACTTGTCCTAGAGTCATTTGTAATGTCTTTGGAGGCCCCATCTTGACTGACCTTTTGTGAATCTTCTTGATAAATATTTTCTGATCTGGCTTTTCACCCACTGGATAAGGGCCAAGGGCCCTGGAACTGGCTCAGGGCCACTGTTGGTGTGAGAGCCCATCCTTGTTTTCCAGAATGGCCTAGGACAGTATTTCTGTCATCTTCAGGAGGGTTGCTGAAAGTTGTTGATCACTTTACATAACTCTACCTCATTTGGAATATAAAAGTAATTGCAGAAGTAATTTTGTCAAAGGTTGTGTTGTGTGCTTATATCTGACCAAAGTGCTGAATAGCTAGGTTGGAGCGAGGTTAGGTTTTTCTGGGATGGCATGAAAAACAAAATTCTAGACCTCCCTGCCTTTCTTTCATATTATGTTCTTCCTCATTAGCCTGAGAGCATCAGTTAGGAACACAGGTTCCTCTTAAAGAGCAACAGTTGTGTTTTGTACTATGGTATTATCTGAAAAAATAAAATTAAAACATAGAAAAAGCTTTAAAGGATATTTTTTTGATTTTTTAAAACAATGTTACATGCACACACAGTTGCACAAACACTGACATACTACAGCTAGTAATCAAAGATGTATTTGGAACTAAATGGAACCTTAAATCTAAACAAATTTAAACAAAGTTCTTTAAGACTAACCTCCCGTTGTTACAGTAGCAAAGAATAGGAACTGAGTGACTGCTAAAGCACTTCTCAAAATTGCCTGGTTTCTAGTGGGAATTTCTTAGATGATAGGAAACAATTGCGTTCAAAGGCAAAAGAAGCAGTTCTGTTGTTTATTTGAGTACAGATGGCATAGTGTATCAGTTCAGGAGGGACTCTTACAGATTTTAGGATGGCATATCTTATCAGCATTTATTCTTCATCAATTATTTTGTAACCAGTCTACTTGTCTTACTTTGAACAGAATAATCATCTGTTGAATACATTCATCATTCATTTTCTTTATTACTACATATGTCACAATGAGTCGGTCCAATTTTAAACAGAAAAATACCTGCTTTTCCTGGCATAGTTGAGAATTAACTGTTTCATGCAATATAATTTTTTAGATAACTGAAATCTACCACAGAAGCATCAATTTTTAAAACATATTCATTTTAATGGAAAATGCTAAAAATTTTTACAGCTTCCATAATTCCAAGCACTCATAAACAGAATACTTTGTGTGTGTGTGTGTGTGTGTGTGTGTGTGTGATTATTGTGAATCTGATCATGTCACAGACTCTGCTTCTGCTTTAAAAAAGCCATTCATTTTTTTCACCTTGCTCTTAGAATAGAGACTAAAGTCTCTAGTATGACCTGTAACCCCCTTGCCTCCTTCTCCAGCCTCATTGTACGTTACAGCCCTCTGATGTTCTCATTGCTTTACCCATGTTGTTCTTAAGTCTCTTGCCATACTCCCTCCTGCCACAGGACCTTTGTGCATGATGTTATTGCTACCTTGAACATTTTTCCTTCCCTTCTTTCCTAGATCATCCTACCTATCCTTCAGATCTCAGTTCAAGTGTCACTTTCTCAAAGAAGCATTTCCTTACTGCCCTTACCATTAATATGGGCTCAGAACTATCCCCTAGCTTTTGTCACTATACTGAGCTTGTATTAATTATCTCCCTCTCTAGATAGTGAGCTCATAGCTTCAGAGACCTTGTCTGTTTTGCTCACCATTAACCACTTCAGTGCCGGGGAATCAAGAGCTGCTAGACTTGATTTTGTACCCCAAGAAATAGACACCACCTTCTCTCTGTGCATTTCTTATATTCTCTTCTACCTCTGTGTTCATAAATTGGAACTTTTTGTAACATCTCTACCTCCTGTGTGTTTCAGTGTTTTTAGCAATGATTATTCAAACTCTCCCTGGATATCTTTTCATTTGATAAACAGTCAAGAGCCCAGAAACTCTTCTCTGAGATTCCACCTGGTTAATATTTCCAAGCACCACTTATAAATAGAGGACAAAAGTCAACTATTCAGAATCTGGAAAGGTCTGAATAAATCCATGCTTTGACGGTGGCCATTTGCACTACTATACTAATGAGTTTTTTTGTGTTCATTGGTCAACAGAGATGTGGCAGCTGGAGTTGCCTCAATGTACTCAGTTTTATCTCTGTAACTCCAGATAAATACCTGAGTGAATTGAACCAATGGTGCGAGATGTTTCACAGGACGGGTGTCTTACTCATTTTGTCCACCTCTGTATCTAGTTTGCATGACAGAGTGCCTGACAAATATTGGGCATTTAATAACTGCTTGCTGAACACTTGATGATGAAAAAAATACTCACTTGTTTGTTTGTCCATACTCGACTCATTTCTCTCCTTCATCAGCACCATTTACTTCCTAACTAACTCATCTTTAATTCTGCTCTAGTGTTATGAATATTTAAAAAATGAAAAATTGAAGATGTTTAATTACTTTTCCATAATGTATTATCTGTGACATCAACTACCTAATCAATATTTTACCTCTAATTGAATGTGCACACTAAGGACATTATAAATGATGTCGCACGCACTCAATTTTGTCTTCCGACTCCTGAAAGCTTTTCCTTTCTCCTCCATCTGTCCCAATATGCTCCCGATTGGATGATGATGCTACTGTCTGCAGGGGCATGCGTGTTTGTAGGTTGAGTGAAAAGACTTATGCAGGAACTCATCACTAATTAGCCATGCATTACCCATAGTGAAAAACTGGCCTAAAGTTTCAAGAAAAAAATAGAGTTCCTGAAGTTGAAAATTAGTCTGCCAGTTCAGACCCATAGCAAATGGTTATTGCTCTCAAACTTAGGATTTACAATAGATAATTGAAGGTTCTCTTAACTAAGACATTGTAAATGGCATAACTATAATGATCCTATTTGGAATTCAGCCCTTGTTTTCAGGGATTTACTGTTTTGAAAAGTGTTTGATAAATTTATAGCAGAAGAGAAAATACTTCTGCCAACTATGTAAGTGCTTTGGACATAATTTGTATTCCTGCTGTTACATGCAAAAAATTGTGCCAGAGGGGGGAAAAAAAACAAGTAAAAAGAAATTTTGTTTGGAAAGAAACCAGCAGTCTGGGAAGGTAGTTTTGATCTATAAATATCTCTCTTAAGGAGATTTGAACACCAACTAATGTTGCTACCTTGAACATTTTTCCTTCCCTTCTTAAGAAATAAAATGCTTAAGATAATCAAAATATTCCATCACTTAAAGATACTTATACTGGATATATTTTTGATGAATTTTCAAATAAGAATGGCATGAGGATTATGATACATTATATCATAATGAAAAATGTAAAAACGTGTACATGTTATGTATCATGAAATGTAACTAACCATGTTGTAATGGAGATAACATGAGACAGAATTGAAAGACCTTGATTAGCATCTTGGCTTGCCATTTTAGGCATATGCCATTGAAAAACCTAGGTTTTCTCATTTATAAACGGAGAGAACTACTCAAAATTTAAGAAGTTTAAATAAAACCATGTTTGTGAAAGTGCTTTGTAAATTGTGTAGCACCATACCAACAAAGGCCAGATTATTTAAAAGGATTGTATGACCTGGGATACTCCAAATAGAGAAAATTTCTAATAAGTACTTAAGAAATATGTTATAATCACATATTTCTACCTGTTGATTAAAGCATTGTTAGACAATTTCTAAATTTTATTTACAGAGTACTGATCCCCATATGGGTATTTCATGAAAAAAGGGAACCTTGCTTACTGAATGTGAATAAGCGTCATTGAGTTCGTGGTCCTCTCTTCTCTCATTCTGCCTCAATCCTCTGTAAGCCAAGCTTCTCCTCACCTTGCCTTCATGGACAAAGGAATCAATGATGGCCTAGAGTTTAATATCAGTTATATATTTTAAAAAGCATTTTCAGAACAAATAGATGTCCACCAAAATGATCTATAGACCTGCAAATACTAATTTCTGAGACACACATGTTCAGTTGAACACATCTGGACATAAACTCCCTCATGTGTATTTTGTGCCCTGAGAGTTCCTCCTCTGCTTCTTCTGCCTTGAATTTTTACAAAGGTATGGGTAGAAGATCATGCAGAATAGCTGTTTTCCCAGAACCCTACAATAGAAACTAATGGTTTTTGGCAAGGGACTATAGAAAAATGACAGCTGGTGGGAGAAGAGGAATCCAAGGACCTGAATATCGGTTTGTGCCTTAATAACATTCACCAAATGAGTCTTGAATTTCAAAGATTTTTTTATTCTCTCTGCACCTAGATATGTGTCTGTCAATAGCAATAGCAACAACAAAAGAAACAGATTATCATCCAGCACAAATTGTCTATATAGTCATTATGAAAAATCACAAATTATGTCAGTGCATCAACCTTTCCCTTCCATAGAAGTGTTGTGTTAAGTGCCTTTTCACATAATCCAATTGAACCGTTATAGTTTTGCATTAAAATATAATTAATGTTCAATCAAAATTGCACATACAAAATGCTTTCACTATCCTGGAAACTATCGACCCTTGTAAAAGAATCCACTAAACTGTGCTAAGTTTTTATGATGTAATCATTGGAAAGTTGTCATTTTCATTAACAGCATTGTAATCATTTAGAAAGTTTCATCACTCTAAAGTTACCAATGAAATGTAATGTTTAACACCTGCATTTTAAAATATGCATTCATTGTATCATGATCAGCAGCATTGTTCCTGTCCTATTAAAATAAATATTTATTTGCTAGTCTATATGGGGACACAATCAGGTTATCTATTACATAAATATTGGTAAAAGCTTAGCTACAAATATATGGATCAAAGGTCCTTAACTAAGTGTTCCTGGCCAAACTTCAGGGGAGTCCTTGAATCTCCTGAAATCGTGTGCAAAACTGTTATCTACGGATATAGGAGCATTTATTGGTAAGGATTGGATGCCCAAAGTGGCCCATCATCCACTGAAAGATAAAAACACTATTCTAAATAATACATATAAATTTAAAAATTATGTTTATGTTTGATAAACATAAACATATTTGATAAAAACATAAATATTTCCCTCTGTCTCCCTTAATTTCATTTGAACACTGTGAATTCCCAGAATATTTTATTTTCATTCACCTTAAGATATTTATAGTATTCTGCTCATATTATAATTTTCAGAAGTTACATTGTCATATGCTCTTTTCTGGTTGTGAGGTTTCAGAGGGTGGGTCTGTCTGATTCACGTACATTTTGTACATCCAGAAGCACCTAAAGAGATATGCATTCAATTACTTATTGTACATTTATTGAGCCCACAGCTATTTTAGGAGTTGGTGTTAAAAGACAAGCAAGTCAATACTTCTAACATATGTGAAAAGTGCCAGAGCAAAGTGTGCAGCAACAGCACAGAACACGGCCCCTGGGTTCCCCTAGGCAGACATGGTCCACCACAGGGTTAATCTTAAGGCTTTACCTAAGAAGATGTGTGGACAAGTGTCTTTTTTTTTTTCAAATTGATGACTTCTTAAAAAATTATTGAGTTCTTTCCTTCTCCATCATTTGGTCGCCTGATTCATCAAGTATTATACTTTTAGATATTTATTAGACTTTAATACTCCTCCATTGATCTAACATTTATTTGTCACCCAGAGATATACTAATTTAGCTAATTTTGCTTCAAATGCATTTTAATAAGCAGAAGGTCTGGTAGTATTAGTGTTCCTCCTCATTCTTTTTCTGAATATTCTTTGATATTCTCAACTACAAATTATCAAAAGTGGAATTTAAAATGAAAACATTATGTTTTCAGAGAAATTCTTATAAGATTTTGATTTCTATCTCTATCAGTTAGGAATGCATTTGGTTGAAAAGACCAGAAACCAGACAAAAAATAGCTTTCAAAAAGTAAAAATTGTTCTCATGATAACAATTTAGAGAGTGCAGCAGCTCTGTGGTGCCATAAGGAACTCAGGGTTTTTCTACTTTTCATTCTTCTATCCTTAAACTGTAAGACTTTGTCTTTAAGCTTCTTTTGCCTTAAGACCTGAAAGTAGCTCATGTACCATTAGACCGCAGGTCTGAGTTCTGGGTAGAAAGAGGGAGGAAGGAGGGGAAAAACCAAACAAACTCTAAAAGCAAACAAACAAAGAACACTATTCACCATGTCCCAGTGACACTTGGCTTCTTTATGAGATGAGAAGGTCTGGGACTCTGACCTACTCTCATTGACCATAATAACATTTCATGGCATCAAGAGCTGCAGTGGAGGATAGACAGTTGAGTAACAGAGGTTTTCAGCCTCTAAAATTCAAGAGATAAGCAACAAAGGTGTTGCTACCGTGTTTTGGTAGCCAGTCCAAAGCCTGTAATCGTATTTCATCAAATTAGTAAATATCTTGGAGTCAATTTACACGTATGTGTGTTTATTACCTTTCCCTAAAATCAGCAGAGTGTTTTTCTCAGTAATTCCAGGCTTCTTATATAATCTCTCTAAAAGGACAACAGTTAGCATTTATGGAGAGCTTTCTATTTTTATGCATTGTGTTAATAAATGCTTTGCATATATTCACTCATATTCAATGTAACCCATGAGGTAAGAGAAATGGAGATGCCCAATGTACACCGATAGACAGAGATCACAGGTATACAACTTTAAGTGAACAAAACTGCATACAGCATGCTTCCTTTCACATAAGAATTCATGTATTTTTTTTCAGTAAAAGAATTGGAGAGCTAAATCAAAGTCAAATTAAAAGAATTACCTATAGATAAGGTAAGACGTTTGGGGAGCAATTGTGGCAGTTTGATCATGGACTGGCCATTGCATGAGATTAGGATATTGTTATTTCTGTGTGAGATAATGGTATTATTGTTAGATAGCATCTGCAGCTTTCAAACAATTTGGTAAATTATGTATGTGTGCATTCGGGTGTGTGATAGATCATCAACTATGAGAAAAAGCTGATAATGCTGAATCAAGTTGATTATCTGGTAATGTAGGTGTTCCTTGTAGTATTCTTTGAATTTTCATGTTAAAAATATTTATAATTAAAAGTTGTAAAAAGTAAAATATAAATATTAGACATGACTGACTTGAACTCGATGTTGACCTTTATTCAGAAACATCAAAAGTTTAACAAAAGCAACCCCAATTTT
The DNA here is from genome assembly GCF_949987535.1 of Balaenoptera acutorostrata. Classification (NCBI taxonomy): domain Eukaryota; kingdom Metazoa; phylum Chordata; class Mammalia; order Artiodactyla; family Balaenopteridae; genus Balaenoptera; species Balaenoptera acutorostrata. The sequence goes on along the minus strand of NC_080068.1, from coordinate 31,718,838 downwards.
TGCTAATTTACTACTTGTTTTAAATTCATGGCATGGTAAGTTTGGCAATTGTCTAATAGGTTGAATGAAATCAGACTGAGAAGAAAGGCTAATGAGGAAAAAGTAAAATGTGAGTTTTATTCGTAAAGGAAATCTGAAGAATAACATTAGTGTTTTCAGGGTTACAAGGATTTTTATAAGATGCAAAATGTCTAGTCATTTTTCCCTTCTGGGAATAGAGAACCGAATCTTAATACTAATTATAAAACTTGCATTTCCATAGCACTTTATTGTTCCCAAAATACTTTTCTGTCTCCTGATAGGCATGGTTGTAGGAAATCGAAGTGAGCTACTTAGAATAATTTATGATTCACCCTCATTCTTTGGCAGAGAACAGACAACCCCATGACAGGTGGGTTGTACAATTCTCCAGTGGTTGAAGAGAAGCAATGTGTAACCCCTTGGGATCCCTTTCACTTTATGCTTTTATAATTTCCATCCTTTGTTATACAAAACAAAGTATGCTTAAATAAAACATTAAATCCAAGGTAAACATATGTAAACCATTCTCCAAAGAGCAGCACTTAATTAGACCTGAGGTCTATTTATTCACATACTGGTTTTTTTGCCTGAAATCTGTATATATTCAGCAAATGATATTTCTATAATAGAAACAGTTATCATTACTGCAAAATTGAACCTCTACAATTCGTGTAAAGTGGCACTTGCTGAGTTTTAAAACACATACAATACCCCTAATACTTTGGATTCCAAGGCAGGTTAGCCTTTTAACTGCTGGCAATGAAAATATGATTTCCTTCCTAGTTGCCATGTGTTTCCCAGAGGAACGTGTGATCAAAACAAATGTTAGCTATAGATATGTTTATATGTCTTGCTTTGCGACATCTTTCCCATTTGAATTGGCCTCTTTTAAATTCTTAGATTTCACTGGGGCAGCTTTAGATACCGATTTGTGGACATGTGCTCTGCTCTTCCTATTCCCTTAGCTAGGTTTTATTTGGTGGGATTTCCAAGATATTTTCTGTGTCAGTTAAATTATAGGCCAGTAAAAAGCAAAATAAGATTGTTTGGAGGCAGTGATGTGGACCTTAAGGCAGTGTAATTGCTTAATCAAGCAAATTCTCTAGAAGCACTTGGTTCAAGTCCCTTTCTCTGACTTAAGTTAATGAACAACTAGGTAAAAATATTCAAATTAGTCTTTTTCTCGAGATGAGGAGATTAAATGTACAAAACTATTTAGAATAGATCTTTCGGATTAAATCTTCCAAGTATGTAATTTCTGCTGCAGAGGACAGATTCTATGAGCTTCAGGTTAGTTTGCAAGTAGTGGGATTAAATTTAGTTGGGCAGGACCTAGGCATCCAACCTGTAGGGACTCCCACCTTGGCATTCACCCTTGAGGCCATGGAACCCGACCTCACTCCAAAGGAGGCCAAGATAACTGCTTGTGCTAGGAAAGAAAGTGAGATGACCCAGTGGGACTTTTTACAAAGTAAGTGATCAAGGCACAAGAGGGGGATGATGTGACTGAGCAAACTTAGGGAGCAACACAAATTAAGCCCAGAACAACAAACAGAGAACCAAAACATTGCTTAGAAACCAATAATATAATAAACATTAAAAAAAAAGGAATCTTTGCAAGATAAAGAAATATCTCAAAAGAAAAGGATAGAATACATAACAAATACAAAACAAATGAAAAATAACAACAAAATGTAAGAAAATTAGAGGATTAATCTGTAAGGTACAACTCTGAAATATTAGAATTTCAAAAAGTAAAGACAGAAAAAAATGAAGGGGGAATATAGAAATTTTTCTAAGAAATAATGGAAGAAAACTTTCCAAACATTTAAGAGCCCTCAGTATAACCATCAAAATAAGTGCAGTAAGACACCCATCAAGATATGTTACTTTAAATTATTCAAAAGCTTACAAAGAGAAAATAAAGCAAGTAAAAAGAGGTTATATTCAAATTGTTATGAACAAAAATGGCATAGAGCATGCCAAGAACAACACTGACTATGAGGAGACAATGAAGAAATGCATTTGAAATCGAGCCTCCTGACTTAGAAACTATTATTTAGTGTTTTTAGGTCCACCTACTTACTGTTTATCCATTCAACATTTGTTTAGATGTTTTGGTGTTTTTACCAATTTCTTTGCTCATCAGTTTTTCTTGAATCTCCAACTTCCTTCTGGGATCCTTCTTTTTCCAGACATATATCCTTTAGAAATTTTTTATTTGATGGTAAACATTCTCATTTTTATATCTTGGAAATTATCTTTGTTTCCATTTTGGTCATGAATGATAGTTAAGCTGGCATTTAATTCTTCACCTATAGTAATTTTTTCTCAGTACCTTAACAATATTAATTTGGTCTATTGTTGTTGCCGTTTTTATTGTCACTCATTTTTATGTAAGTATGTGCCCTCCCTTGATTCTTTTAAAATATCGTCTTGGTCTTTGATTCCATACAGCTTCACTAAGAGGTGTTTAGATGTGGAAAATATATTTTTTAATTTCTAAAAAAAATAAAATTTTATTTGTTTTGTTTGGGATTCCAGAGTCTTGAATTTCTATGTTTCATTATGTTCTTAAAATTCTCACCTACTATTCTTTAGAACATTTCATCTTTTCCATTATACTCTTTTCTTGTAAAGCTCCCATTAGGTTTATAATGGAACCTCTCATTCTTTTCTTCATATCTCATAACTTATCTTTCATGTTTTCGATCTACTCTATCTTCTTGCTAAGTTTTTCAACCTCTTCTTTTGGTTTACTCATTCTTCTTCAACACTATCTATTTTGCTATTTCACCAATATTGACGTTTATAATTTCAATTATTATATTTCTCATCTCTAACAATCTATTCAGTTATTTTCCACATCACGTGATATTTTGATAGTATCTTATTACTTGGTCATCTTTTTGATCCAATCTTATTACTTTAAACTTTAATTAATTTTTATTATATCTCATATATTTTTTAAAATTCAAAGTTCTCAGCAGTCAAAATCTGCAGTATGTTGTTCTGCTTTCACTAATGCCTGCCTATTTCCTGGGGCATTATGTAAATTTTGGATTATGAGTCTATAAATCTCTTAGAAAAGATTTGTTGTGGCTTCTTTCCAGGTTTCTGGGACATCCCTATCATGGAAAAACTATCAATTTATTTTTGAGCTTGGAGTTTTTTGGGACAATATGGTTAATGTAAATTTAAATCCTAAACCCATGAAAGAACAGTGGTTATAAATTCTCAATGAAGGGTTTTTTCTTTTTTTGTTTTTTTCTTTTCTTTTTTTTCCTACCTAGTGTCCAGGTTATATCAGACATGTTTCTTTTCCCCATGGGCAGATTTTTGTCTAGTCCATTCTTTCACTGAGGTTGAACTATGTATGGATATAATATATAGAACATTATATGGAGAGAGTAACTCCAATTCTTCACTTTATGTGAGCTCAAGGTTTGTCTTCTGCCTTTTGTTCATAGCTGTAGATATTGGTTATAGAGGACAGAGTTTAACAAATGACCCCTGAGAAGCTATAGCTGTGTCTTCAGCCTTGTAATTCCCTATTTATGTATCCCCATTAATTTTTGCCCCATGTGCATTTTCATTACTTTAATGGGGGGGGGGGGTCATAGAATCTCCAGTTTGCAAGGAACATGACTTTTCTACCTCCCTTCTCCCATTCTCCATAATTCCAATGTTTTAATATAACACACTTGCAGAGTCTTCTTAGAGCCACGCTTGCCTCAGTTATCAGGCATGGATTCCTTTTAAAGGTAGTCCATCCTTCATTTTGTCATTGCTTGTTGACCACATTTAATTTTTGCATGATTTTATCCAGATTAATCTTTATATTTGATAAACTTTAACTATTCATTACACTGCCTCATCCTTAAAACTTTTATATCATGGTGGTATTTTGTACTTACATGTTAGTTTGATTATTTTAAAGAATCTATTTTGAAAGAGAAAGGTTCAGTTGAACTGTGGTATCATATTTGTCAGAAAGTAGCTTATTTCACAAATCCCAAAGAAATTTATTTCATTTGTGTATATAAGTTTTAGATATATAATAAAACCTCACTAATTTTTATTAATTGGGAAGAAAGTGATCAAGGTCAACAAGAAATATTAATAGAATCTAATAGGAAATTCAGAGTCATTGCTTTTAGTAAAACAAGCTACTAGCTGATAAGATATTGCCAAGAATATGTGACAAACATCTATAAGACATATTTGCCTGCTGACAGAACCCCAAACTCCATGAAGCAAAAAATGACAGAAATAAAGGGAGAAATAGAAAATTCAACAATAATAGTTGGAGCCTTCAATTCCCCACTTTCCATAATGGATAGAAAAACTAGGCAGAAGATCAACAAGGAAACTGAAAACTTATAGAAGACTGAAAACCAACTAGACTTTACGGACATCTGTAGAACACACTACTGAACAGCAGCAGAATACACAGTCTTCTCAAGCATATTTAGAACATTCTCCAGGATAGAGAATATGCTAGGCCATAAAACAAAACTCAATAAGGTATTAATATGAGGTATTATATGAGGTAATAATGTATTATTACAGGTATTACATTTATGCAAAGTCTGTTCTTTGACCACAGTGTATCTAAATTAGAAATCAACATCAAGAATTTTTGGGAAATTCACAATGTGTGGAAAATAAGCAACACTGCCTAAATAACCAATAGATCAAAGAAGAAATCACAAGTGAAATTTTAGAAAATACTTAGAAATGAATGAAAATAAAAACATAACATACTGAAACTTATGGTATACAACTAAAGTAGTGTTTAGAGGGAAATTTATAGCTGCAAATGCCTATATTAAAAAAGAAGAAAGATCTCCAATCAACAACCTAACTTTCCACCCTAAGAAAGATTTCCAATCAACAACTTAACTGTTTTTATTTACAAAATAAATTAAAATAAAGTTTAAAGAGGGAATAATGAAATAAAGAATAGAAAAACAATGGAGAACTCACTCAAGTTGGAAGATTCATGATTTTAAAACTTCACTACAAAACAGCAGTAATCAAAACAGTGTGATTGCTATGAATGTATTCCTCCCAAATTCATATGTTGAAGCCCTAATCCCCAATGTGACTGTGAAACACACAGCATCACTTAAGTGTTCTTGGTGGGAGGAGATAGGAAAGACATTAAACCTGAATTTATTTAAAACTTTCAAGCTAACTTCCAATTTACAGAAAGTTTCCTGGTAAAATAAGTTAAATGAGACCACAAAGGAATCAAACTGAGACATTTAGAATATAGAGCATTCTATAGGACAGCTAACCAGTTTCTTCAAGTTAATGGGATGAAAATTTTAAAAATGGGAAAGAGGACTGCTTCAGATTAGGATTTAGGAGACATCACCAAACACACCGTATGGACCTTGTTTGGATCCTGATTCTAAGAACTCATATGTGAAAAAGACATTTTTTGAGAAAATTAAAAATTTTAAAATTCAGCTTTGAATCAGATAATACCAAGGAATTCTTACCGGTTTTGTTAGGTATGATAGTGATGTTGTAGTTTGCAAGCAGGTTTGCACATTGTTAAAGATGCCTATTAAAACATTCTGAAATGAGGTGACATGAGGTTTAGCATTTCCCCTAAAATACTTCAGCTACAAAGAGTAGAGTATAAAATATTGATAATTGTTAAATGTATGTGTTAAATGTTTGTTATATATTCTCTATACTTTGTGTTTGAAAATATTTATAATCAAAAATTTTGTTTCAAAAAGTGTGTGCCATGTGGGATCACCACCTTCCCCCCAATCTTTTCTCTCCTCTTGTATCCACTGAAGTATGGCAAACTCAGAGTTCCCAATTATTCAATGTGGAGGTTGACATCACAGTGCAAATCCTATACAGTGGTAATAAATTACAAGTACACAGACACACATTTCTCATCTTGTTTTGTACAAGACAGAGCATTAACCAACCCCTTCATGCAGGACATTTTAAGGCTTATTAATTTTTTTTCTTTAAAGCAATGGAAAGCCAGTGTGGTTTTTAAATAGGAGAATGGTATGATGATACTAGAGAGCTGAAAAGACCATTTTTCCCCTTGGAAAATGAATTAAAGGGTAAGCAAAAGGGGTACAAGAAAACCAGTTGAGTCAATCATTTATTCATTCAAATATATTTATTGAGCATTTACTATGTACTAGGCATGCTTCTAAGTCCTTAAGTAATGCAATAGTAGAAGTGGTTGATGCTCATAGTTTGAATTACAGTAGTAATGGATAAAATTGAAAAACTTGAACTTATTTGAAAGATATTCTGTGGGTAAAATCAATAACTTGACAATGGTTTGATAATAGAAGGAGTCAAGTTTGACTCAAATTTCTCACTTGAGAAACAGATGGAATATCTACAGTGAAGAAGACCAGGTTTGTAAGGAAAGATTTTAAGTTGGGTGTTAAACATGTTGAACTTAATGGATTTGTCAAGTCAGCTGGATATTTGGGTCTGTACTTTTGGGGGAAACATCTTGGCTTCTAGGAATCTTTGAGATGAATTTGTGATTGACTCAGTGTAAAAGTGGCATATCTTACTTATCACCTTCCTCTTTGCAGACAACTTTTCATGAGCTCAAGGGCCACCTTCTCTATTCATTTTTGTCAACCCATACTGTGATACAGTTATCTACTCTCGCCTTTGTCCTTCTGTTATTCTGGCACAGGCTACTATCATGGTGTCTATAATCTCTTCATTCTACTCCTTGTTTTTTAAACTGTCTCCTCATGTTCGACTGCAAGACCTTTAAGGATAGGCATCACGACTTACTCATTTTTAGCAAGTGTCTGATATTTTGTAAGCACTTAACTGTGTTCAAGGTATTAATAAGGAGGCAGATTAAGACTATTTAAAAATTAAATCCTGCAATATAGCTAGTGCCACAACTTTAAAACAGTAGGCTCCCTCTCCCTCTCATATCATTCTAAAACAGTCTTTTAGGATGAACGGCAATAGCACCCACTCCCTGCATCTCCCCTTCTCCTGCAACACGTATAGAAAATAAGAGGGATGGAGTTCTGAAGTGGATAGTGTAGGATGTACAATTTTTTAAGTAATAAAGCTAAATCACCCACAGCTGGATTATAAACACACTGTGGAAATAGCTGTTTCTGAGTAAATTCTTAACTCAGAAATAGCTGTTTCTGAGTAAATTCTATTTAACTGAGTGGCAAATAATCGTTTGTCATGTAGGCGAGGAAAAACTTTTCCTCTACCCTCTTAGGTTTATGAATGAGACTTGCAAGTTAAGCTGACAAAAGACAGACTAACAGGAAAAAAAGCATGCATATTTTATTGACTTTAATACTTTTACATGCAGTGTATGGGGAGGGGTTCACAGAAAAGAAGTGAAAGCCCCAAAGAGTCAGTTAAACCTGCGGGCTTATATACCATTTTAACAAGTAACATTAGATTGTGGAGAAGTAACTAGACAAAGGAAAAGGGGTTTGGGCTTCTAGGTGTAGCAAATTTTGGGAAGGTAAATATATGGGGAAACTAATGGAACATATGGATTGTTTAATAAGGTTTGTTATGCAGGCTCAAGTCAGTGACTCTGCAGTGAGATTAAAAGTCATTCTCCTCTTCCTGTTACTGGAGAGGGGAGGAAAACACCTTCACAAAGGAAAATGTATGCCCTGCTTTTAGGCAGAAAGTGGAAGAGCAGAGAGTTCTTCCTGCATCTGCTGCCCTTCAGTTGCCCTCAACTCAAAATAATTCTTTTGCCAGAGTGACGTATTTTGGGACTGCATATTCTGATCCCCTTCAGTCACATAATGCAATTATAACTATTAATATGACTCCATATCATTTTCTTTACTGGAATTGAAGCTTCTTATCTGTAAAATGAAAGAAAAAAATGAGCTTAGGTGATCACCAGTGTTCTTCTCAGGTCACAAATTTCATTAGAAGACGTACTTTCCATCATCTGTCCTACATCATTTTCACATTCATAGAAACTGTAACTTCATAAGAAATTCTAATGTATAACATGCTCCAGAATGTTCTATAGAGAATGTGAGGATTAATAATGGAGGAATTTAGCCCATCCTTTCAGTAGACATTTGGCCAAAAAGATCCAGCTGTTCAAATTTAATAGTCAATTTTATAGCTGAATATTTAAAATTTTCTGAAATCAGCTACTCAGTTTGTGACATAACTTTAATTGTACACTTAAAAAACAGAATTGTGTCAACTGTGTTTTACTGAATATGCCAGAATGCTGACCATCTGATCTCAGTATCACATTCATGTGGTAAAAAATTCTAGTGTCTAATTTGGAATCTGCATTATCCTTAGAGGGCCATAGAGATATTCATTATCCACATATGATTTCAAACATAATTTAATGACTAGAGATCCTCTAAATTTCCTAGATTTATGAGCAAGTCAAAATATATGGATGATGCATTTTGTCTCCGGTTTCTATCACCTACATCATTTTTTAAAATGTCTACATATGACAATGGAAGCAATTACCAGTCTAACCAGACTTAAAAATCTTAGAGTATGAGGGCACAAGAGATTCAAGACAAGGACAATTAGTATTACTATTTTAGCCTGGGAACAGGCAGGGGTCTCAAGGTACTTTTTTTTTTTTTTAAATTTTTTATTTATATATATATATATTTTTTATTTTTGGCTGTGTTAGGTCTTCGTTTCTGTGCGAGGGCTTTCTCTAGTTGCGGCAAGCGGGGGCCACTCTTCATCGCGGTGCGCGGGCCTCTCACTGTCGCGGAGCGCAAGCTCCAGACGCGCAGGCTCAGTAGTTGTGGCTCACGGGCCTAGTTGCTCCGCGGCATGTGGGATCTTCCCAGACCAGGGCTCGAACCCGTGTCCCCTGCATTGGCAGGCAGATTCTCAACCACTGCGCCACCAGGGAAGCCCTTAAGATACTTTTAATGCTGGTGTTTTCCCATTAGGACATATGTTTGTGTGTATTTCAGGGTATTGATACCACAGTATAATTTTCCTTTTTTTTTCTGTTCAAGAATATGATCAATAATGTCCAAATAAGACTAAAAAGAAAACTCAAGTTTCCATTTTTTCATTTTGATCTAAACTAGATGCACCAGCCATTGTTAATATTGATGAGCTTAAGTATGTGTCATTGTCCTAACTGATGTATCCAAGCCTCTGGGTGATTCTGCCTTTGGCATCACTGAAACTTAATGTGAGCAATATCATTCAAAACAATAACATAATAGGGCCTTTATTGTTGGTTCATTAGCATATAGCAAGGGATTATTCCCTTCTGGTCTGCAGGAGATTTTTTTCCTTTCTTCTCACTGACTGTGTTTTTATCTGAGAAGATTGCTGTGAATGATCAGGTGCCAAATACAACATGAGCTTTTTATCTAAGTTTTGTAAAAAAACAAAAAGGACCTGGGAAAGTATCCATTCTGCCACAAGAAAAACTTTATAGTGGAAATTAGAATTATAATATGCCATGGTGTCATATTAAAACTAGGACCCACTGCCAATTTCATTGTAATCAGTTTACCAGGCATCCATGGAAACAACTATTTCCCTGACTAAATTACTATACATCCCCAAATTTTGGAAACGAACTCTACACAGATGCAGAATCAAAATAGAACAAAACAAAGAGTTGGCAATATTCCATTGAATTAGGGCAGTGGAGGCAAATAGTTTGCGTAATTCAGCCATTTTTCCAACTTCACCCCCACAAGTATTTTTATTTATAATCTGAATTCACTCATTCATTTATTCAAAGGTTTATTGAGTATCTACTGTATAGTAGGCATCATTCTAGGCACACGGGGATACAGCTCTGATCTAAATAGTCAACAATTTCTTCCAGCCAAGAATTAATATTCTAGTGGAGAGAAACAGAAAATAAACAAAATGAATAAAATACACACTATGTTATATGGTTGTAAACTGTATGGCAGAAAGGGGCTAGAAGTGGGTAGGATGTCCTGGGAGTAGGTGGTGCTTCAATTTAAATAGAATGAGCAAGGAAATCTTCATTTAGAAGGTGCCATTTGAGCAAACACCTGAAGTGGTGAGGAATTGCGCCAGGCGGATCACTGAGGAGAAATTCTAAAAAAAAGGAACAGCAAAGGCAAAGAGCCTGAGAGGAGAGTGTCTGGAGTGTTTCAAGACAGCAGGGGAGCCCGTGTATTTGGAAGGAAATAAGTGAAGAGGTGCATAGTTGGCTGGGAGGTTACAGAGCTAAAGAGGCAGGGGTCATTATCACGTTTTTGGCTTTTAGCCTGAGGGAAATGGGAAGCTTAATGGAGTGTTGATCAGAAGAGTGACAAGATTTACTCTGGCTGCTATGTAGAAAATAGACTTGGGGGTGGGAGGGTGAGGCAGAGAGAGGCAGAAGCAGGGACTAATAAGAGCTATTGCAATAATCCAGGCAGGAGAGAAAAATGGCTTGGAAGAGGGTGGTGACGATGGAGATGATGAGAAGTATTCAGATTCTGAATATATTCAGAAGATAGAGCCAGCAGGACACGCAATGGGAGTGGATATAGTTATGTGAGAGAAAAGGAGTCAAAGTCTAATTTTAGCTGAACAACTAAGAAAAGTTGGATTTACTGAGCTGAGGAAGAAGAGGAGATGTGAATGAAGAAGCTTTGGGGGAAATTCAGTTCAGTTTTAGACATGTGAATTTTGAGATGACTAATGCACATCTAAGTGGTGATTGCAAGAGGTCAATTTGGTACCATATCTTGATGTTAGTGAGACATTTTTTTCTCAACTAAATTTTTAACGGCAATTTTTAATAAGAACTTTTAAGCAAAAAGAGTGTTTATTTAAAGAACAGAATGGAGGCACATGAAACCCAATTGCAGACAGCAGAGCCATGCTACATGGGATTATGGGTTATGGAATGTCAACTTGCCTTCTCTCCCTCTCTTTCCTGAACCACAAGATCTCTTAGCACTGTTGCTCTTTGCATATTTGCTTTATTCTGCCCGTTGCTATCTCATTTCCTCTGCTCTATAACACATTACTCTTCACAGCAGCAATGTCAGACAGAATATATACCTATGACTCTCCAACTTTGATGTTACTGAACAGAGAATTGGGAAGAGATATGTAAAATCTTCTCTGGTCTGTCCAGGATGTCAAAGAGTTCATTTTTCTTACCCTTGATATGCAGTGGATTTTGGGGTCCCCTTTCACATCAAATCTGGAGCTTAGAGGGCTGTTGAAGCTGGAGATATCAATTTGATATCTATTAACAAATTTATGACATTTAAGGGCATAGTTCTGGATAAGGACAGAAGGGGGATAAAGATAGAGGAGATTTCAAGGCACAGAATTTGATACCAAGTCAGAGAGAAGGAAGAATAATCCTTAAAAGACTAAGAAACAGCAGCTCATTATGGTAAGAGAAAACTAGAGTATTGCCTTACCTAGAAATCCTGTGAACATCCTTCCAGATGAGACTGGAAAGGTAGGAAGGGGCCAGACCTTTCAGAGCCTCACAGATAATGTTAAGAAATTTTTTGTTTATCATAAGCCAACAGTTGGTTTGTATCTTGAATTGGGAATGTTACAAAAATTTCAATCTAAATAATATTTCATTTCCTTTCAGAAGGTCAAATGTTTCAATCCTATCAAATTGGCCAATGTGCCAAAATATCTTGAAAATATAATTTTTAGTTAGACGATTTAAAATAATGAATTTGTAAAATTTTAAAACTAGAAAATTTCGATGTTCTGGAGAAAAAGAACAGATTATAAAATATTATTCTAAACTTTAATTTGACCCAGTAGTTTAATGTGCTAATTCATATGTTTAAAAATTAGAGACTGACATAAGCTAGTGTGAATGGTGGCAAGATTACATTAAATCGTAGAGATATTTTTCCCCACCTATTTTCCCTTCATTTATAGCAAATACAAGCTGAAAATCTTAACTAAAGTCTTGAATAGGCACACAATATTTAAAGCCTTTTTAAAAAGCAGAAAGATTTGTGTTTATTGCTTTTTATGTACACATTAGGCTCAGTTAGATAAAAGTAAGTGAAAATAAACCCACAAACTATTTTTAGTTACTTTTTTTATTGCAGAAAAATGCATTTCTTATCTCTGTTACCACATAAATATTAATCTGGTATCTTGTTAGAGTCACTGAATGATCTTAAAGACTGAGCGGCCAGTGAGTGCCATTTGTGAATCACATCAACAATTTCGGATGGTCCCGATCATCTGTCACTGCACATTGTCATCTCAGCTGGGCAACCCTGGCAATATTGCAGCAGGCTATTGTTTATTGAGAAAGCTAATATTAGGAGGAGATGTGATAAGAATGCCTTTAAAAAACTAATTGAATGCTATCTGTTTTTGGCAATAGCATCTTGTATCTCTCTGTAGTTTATCGCTTTAGAGTCCTCTATTCAGTCTTTTTATAAAATCCCATTATTTAAAAATCGAGGGCAGAGTCGTGACATGTAAGGAGCTTTATATATTACTCTGATACTCAAAGATAACCCTTTTTCCTCTACTGCTCAACAAAACCTGCTTTATTGAAAAACATGGGAAAACCTGCTGAAAACGTTGAGATATGAGTCATAATCCCAGTGTTCATTTCAAACATCCTCCAAATGTTTATAGAAATGTTTAGATAGGAAAAAGCAAAGTCAAAATGTTGAAAATATTAAGAGTGAGGAGATTTCTACGCAGTCATGCCCATGTTTTTCAGCTGATTCTTCCTATTATTTGATTACAAAATCCTTAAACAGGGCGGATAGATGGAGAGATACATGATAAAGAAAGTCCAGTAAAATATTAATTGTAGAATCTAACTGGTTTTCATTGTATAATTCATTCACAGTTTTAGTATGTTTGAAAATATTCATAATAAATTGTTGGAAACAAAATACTCAAATATTACCCTCTGGCCCTGTCAATGAAAATGGAATAGACGTTTGCTTATTTCATTAAATGATTATTTATAGTAAATTTAAATAAAATAATCTTGCAGCATCTAATACTATTTGCTAAGGAAATTCCATACTTCCAATCTGAATTTAAAGAGACATAAACTGGGAGGAAGAATCAATGAATTATAATATTTAGGAAAAACACAATGGAGTAGCAAGAAGATAGAAATGGGAATTGTATTTATGTTTTTGTAAAAGATCTGGAAAGAAAGCAGAGTGCAAAAAGTCCCAGTTCTTTCTGCAGAAGTGTATTAACCCGATTAACTTTCAAACTAATGTTTGAAATAATCTGAGAGTGAAAATTGTATTTTACTTAATATTTTTTTTCTTTTTTTCTACAAAATCCTTGCCATCCATAAACCAAAAAGTAGGAGCTAACTTAGCTCCTGTTGACAAGGACTTTCTCCATTGTTAGGATACTCCTCTGGTTTTGCCATGGCATTTTGGGACTTGGGCATAGTTTTTGGTCTCTCTGTCTCTTCCTTCCCTTCTTCAGAGAAAGAGGATGAAAGCAGAAGTATCAGATGGGCTGTAGGCGCCCATCTATATAGTAGCACAAATACCAGCTGAACATATTTTTAATCAGGTACAAAGAAACAAATGGCTGTTGGTTTCCCCAAATGTTGTTTACTCTTCTGATAGTCTTCCCAACAACCATCACATATAAATATGTATGATATTTATTTTAGTGTTTAGCTGAGAAAAAATTCAGCAAGGTGCTCTGGTACCAATAATTATTGTTTGATATGAACTTGCTGAGCTTTTTGACTGAATGGATTTGGGACTTCCTTTTTTTTTTTTATACAGCAGGTTCTTATTAGTCATCCATTTTATACATATCAGTATGTATACATCAATCCCAATCTCCCGGATTTGGGACTTCCTTAATGGCTATTCCTAGGCTAAATTTTGCTCATAAAGAATATCCTAAAAAAAAATAAAATAAAATAAAAGATGGGATTCTCAGCACAAAGGGTTTTGTGCAAAACTGTGGCAGAGGCAAGGGACTTGGCATGATCTTGACCACTAATTTTTATACACACGTATCTTGAAAACATTTCTATTTTTTGACAAATGCAAAATATCAAGTACAGTACCTACACTACTTTTTGAAACAGAATTTTCAGGGCAAGGGTGAAGCAGCAATATTAGCAGCAGCAAAGGATGTAGCAGCAGTGGTGAAAAGTGGCAGGAGCTGGGGATCAGGACGTATTTCCTTGTTTAAATATACCAGAGAAGAGACAAAGAAACAAACAAAACTTCCCTTCATTCAGAACATTGTCATTTTAAATGCCTTAAAACAAACATTCTATTTCCTGAATTTTCTTTTTCTTTCAAAATGATCTTAACATTCCTAAACTGGAACCAAAGGATAAATTAAGCTTGATTGACAAAATAGTTTTCATAAATGGTTCTGAAGTAGTGAATGGACAGGATTACTAAGGAAAGGAGGACTGGGTGAGGAAGATGGATGAGAATGCATGAAGAGAAAAAACTGCAAGATGCAGCAGCTCCACAGTCTCTAAAAGACATCAGCTTCAAGAACTTTCACCAGACAGCAGTAATACAATTCAGACAATGCATACTTTATCAGTCAAGGCTCAGCACAGGAAATGAAAAGCACACTAGAAATGTTAAGAAGAAACTGATTTGATGCAAAAAATTAATACTTTAAAAAATGCTGAATGAAATAATGCCATTTGCAGCAACATGGATGGACCTAGATTATCATACTAAGCGCAGTAAGTCAGAAAGAGAAAGACAAATACCATATGATTATTATATGTAGAATCTAAAATATGACACAAATGAACCTATCTACAAAACAGGAATAGACTCACAGACATAGAGAACAGACTTGTGGTTGCCAAGAGGGGTGGGTGGGGAAAGGATGGGTTGGGAGTTTGGAATTAGCAGATGCAAACTATTATATATAGAATGGATAAACAACAAGGTCCTACTTTACAGCATGGGGAACTAGATTCAATATCCTGTGTTAAACCATAATGGAAAAGAATATGAAAATAATATATACATGTATAACTGAGTCACTTTGCTGTACAGCCGAAATTAAATACAACATTGTAAATCAACTATACTTCAATAACATTTTTTAAATAAGACCTGTAAAAAAAATGTTGAATGGTGAAGGGATGGTTTCTAGTTTGGATTTCTAGGAATGACTCTCAGAGCAATGAAGGCCTGACCCACCAGGGAAGCTACCATCTTGGTGGCTGCCACTGGAGCTATGCATATAAGAACACATCCCAATAGCTGTTCCGGAAATCAGGATGTGAAGTCACGAAGATGTTTTTGTTGCTGCTGCTGCAAATACTTCTAGTCACCCAGGAGTTTAGGTAAGAGTCTTTGGAACACTTGAGCAGAACAAACTTGCCTTTTTTTGACCTTATCTGCTAGCAGAAAGAAAAAAAAAGGGTAGAAAGATGATCTCCACATCACTTCTGCCTTCCAAATCTTATGAAAGTGTAGCTAGTTGGTAGAAGGTAATTAACATCCAGAGTCAGTTTTAAGGCCATCTCAGAAATACCGTTTTTGTATCTCCAGTTGCTCTAGATCTAGGTGGAAGGTTGAAGGGAGGAATCAATCCACAGTATCCACTGCAGAATCGAGATCCGAGAATAGAAGGTGTTTATAAATGCTTGTATAATTATTTTAAATTTAAATTCCTAAAGTGAAGATCATAATGTGCATAAAATATTTGTGTAACATATAAATATATATCTCAGTTAAATATGTATGCAAGTAATTAACATTCAGACAAAAAACAAAAGTACAAAGTCTGTTGACCGGCTAGATTCAAATCCTGGTCCTACCATTCATTAAGTACATGATATTATACAAGTTATTTAACTTCTGTGAACCATGGTTTTCTCATCTATAAAATGAGAATTACAATGGTAGCATCTCATAGGGTTGGTATCAACAGTAAATGAGAAAATATATGTAAAGTGCTTGTGTAGTGTCTGAGTCACTGCTGCTACTGCTGCTGTTTTTCTTGTATCCTGGAGTCGGGCATCTCACCTGCTTGGCTTGGGCTTGAAGTCCAGTTATGGGATTCATAATGTTGTGACTGTGGGAAATTTACTTAGAGTGTCTGTGCCTCAGTTTCCTCATGTATAAAATTGAGATTATAGCGGTCTATACACCTGCCACATAGGGCTGTGATAAGAAATAAATGAAATAGTACATGTAAAGTGCTTAAAAGAGTGTCTGACACAAAATGAGATCCAGGTTATTTTTAAAAACATCTTACATTTAGTTATTGAATTTGCAATAACAACATCAGTCTAGTGAACATTTTCTTTCTGAAGATTTAACATGAGGTGTTTGCTTTTCCAGTCCTTCTGAAAAGAAACAGAATAAACCTCTTCTGTTTATTATACCTTATAGACACAGATTGCATTACGAATTGTCTCAGGCATGAAACTGTCTAGGCTGGTACACAATATGCATGTGCTATCTAGATATGATATCATGAATGTTATATGTAAAATCTTTACTACTAATATAGTAGATGCCAAATGATACAAATTCTAGGATGTAACACTGCTAATTTTGTCTCTCAAAACCAGTGACAGTAGAATTTTTAAAAAGATGTGTTTGCGAGTATGATTATAGATTGATTTTATTAAAGTTAGGTTTGTTTACAAGAAAAAAAATTTAAAGTCATAACTGGCAAATTTAAGAAATAATACTCACTTTTGATCAGTTTAGTGGAAATTACTTTGAGATCAGGAAAACTAACCTGCTACAAACCCCCATTCTGCCACTTACTGTCTGTGTGAATTTAGACTTGCTCCTAACCTTTCTGGACTATCGCCTTCTCCATTTCAATATGGGGCTACCTTACAGGGTTCTTGGGAAAATTACATTTAAGTTTATTTATCTTCATGCCCATAGGTTTAACAGGCACAGCTTCTGCAGTTCTTTTTATTCTAAGATTCAGTGATCATTTTATATTAAATAATTTTTTTTGTACCTAAAACTTACTATAACTAACAGATTCTGTGAGTCCATGACGAGAGTGTAACTTTACATTACACAATCAAATGTAAATGCAATGAAAAGATAAGCTGAAGAAATACAACCAGACTTACAAATACTTGAAACATATTTATCTGAAGATACATTCAATTGTGTCTTGATTGTCAGCTGTAGGTTCTGTAGACTCGGCAGTCACCCCAGTGGGTTGAAGCCCAATCTTTGGCATTTAGTGCCTTCTTGATCTTGAGCAAATTATTTAACCTGTTAGCTTCAGTTTCTTCATTTGTAAATAGAGATAATTGAAATACTTGTCATACCATCAAATAAGCATCTAGTGCACCGTCTCAATAAATGTTAGCATTTATTGTTATCATCATCATTTAATACCTGCTACATATTTCAAACTCTGATTGAGGGTTCGGCTAATAAAGTATCTGACATGGATAGTCAGGTTAGTGAATTATTCCATTGTTAAATAAGCCAAGTTATCTCCATATTTACAACTTGAGTTGGAAACTAGTCATCTATATTATTTTGACTAATAAATTTGAACTTAATTTTTTAAATATCTTTTAATTTGAAAGGCAATACAGTGTAACGATTAATGATAAATCATTAAACAGTTTTACCATGTGTATTTTGATGACATATTAACTCATTTAATCATCAAAACAACTATAGGTAGCAATACAGTCATTATCCGCATTTTACAAATGTAGAAACTGAAGCCCAGAGAGATTGTTTCAAGGTCACACAGATGGTAAGCAGCAGAATGATGATTCAGATCTAGGCTCTATGGCCCAGAATTGGTCTTCATAACCACCATGTAATGCTACCTAACTAACTCAAACTCTGGAGTAATGCTGACTTGGGTTTTCATTCACAGTCCACTGCTTAATTGGAGAAGTTACTTAACTCCTCCAATCCTGAGTTTCCTTATCTATACAACAATTACAACATTAGTAGTTAGAACATTAGAGAATTTTATTCTCCAGAATTCAAGGGGATATGAACAGACTGATTCTCACTTAAAAATCAATCATAGTAGAAGAAAATTGTCTTTCCAGAGAGACAGACAGAGGTAGAGGTAGAGATGTAGGGTGAGGGCAGCATTTCTGGAGCATATGCATATTACTATCACAGGAATGGAAGGAGAGAATATGGAAGGATGGGAACACTTCTTGGTGGTTGGATGAAAGAGAGAAAAAAGTTTTTTTTTTTTTAGCAGCTGCCATGAGTGGTTAAATTTTGAGGATAGTGACCAAAATGATTCATAGGATTGATGTTGAAGAGCACTGATGAGTAGAGAAACAGAGTTAATATTTTTAAAGGGATCTTCAGATGGGTATGTAAAAATACTGACTGTTGAAAAGATGTCTAAAGATTAAAAGAATTTCTAAGAAGCTACATTTTCTTTTTTTTAATTTATTTTATTTTATTTATTTTTAAAATTTTTATTTTATATTGGAGTATAGTTGATTTACAATGTTGTGTTAGTTTCAGGTGTACAGCAAAGTGATTCAGTTATACATATATGTATATCTATTCTTTTCCAAATTCTTTTCCCATTTAGGTTATTACAGAGTATTAAGCAGAGTTCACTGTGCTATACAGTAGGTCCTTAGTAAGTTGGTTATCTATTTTAAATATAGTAGTGTGTATATGGGCATTTTCTTATGATGAGTAAAAATTAGAATTCTTTATGATTACCTTAGATTATGTCAGAAATGAGATCACATGAACCCCTGAATTATATTGGGGTAACATTGTGGGATCTATAATCTAGAATTTTAAACCCAACTTGCTGTACTCAGCATTAAAATTACTCTGTAATTGAGCCAAGATTACATTTCACCATTTTTTTTTTTTTTTCTGGTCAAAGGATGCTGCAAAGGAGAGAGACATCAACAAAACTGAACTTACGCTAATTACAATTGTGTTTAGGATGACCTACTTAAGGCAAGAAATGCCAGAAAGGGAAGAAAACCTATTCAGCACCATATAAATTTGCTAGATTAAGGAAGCCTAAAGAAGTACTTTTTAAAATTTTCATTTGGACATGAGTTTTAACCAAGTCTCAATGGAGACCTAATTTTTGAAGGGTTTAAAATTCTTCTGTTGAGAGAATGTTCATGTCAGATAAACTTGGGCCTCTGAGAATGTGCCCACTGCTGTGGAACTTGCAATTAAGTTTTTTTCTTGGTTCAGAATAATTACAATAATTTTTTAAAAACTTGAGAAATTCATAAGAAACATCAAATGGAGAAAAAGGACTTGGTCATGATTCGAACATGCCACTAAATCTCTAGGGATGGGCTTCTTTGTAAGTATAAAATGCTAAGTGTGATGTAGAATGCTTAGAACTGGGGTCTTTTCATGAACTCAGCTCCACAAAAAAGTTTCTGGGGTGGACTTACTGAAAAACGGTTGCGGGAATTTATCTGTTCAGCTCTTGTGCATCTTTGAGAAAGAAAAATGCTGATTTTCAGCCTGAAAATTAACTTCCATGACCTGTCAGCAGTAGTAGAATGAATCTTGGAGAATCAGGAACAATTGAATCATGTTTACATAGGAGTTTTACATGGTAAAGATGTATTGACTAACCTTGGTTTTCATCACAAAATTGGAAGCCCATCTGAGTTCTTGCTAGTGACACCACAGTCTGACACCATAGTGACAGCACAATCCGTGGGGGTAAAAGGTGATTCCATAAGCCTCTGGAATGATGGAGCTTGGAAAGCTGGATACTCGTGGAGACAGAAACACTGCAGGTAGCCTTCAGCCCACTGGAGGTGGGAACCTATTAAATGAGGTTCTTGTTGGTGGAGATAATTGGATTTTTCTATCCTCATCAAGGCCAGACTTGGTCTTACATTGGAAATTATTATTTGCTTCCAGTGTGACAAAGTCATTGTTACTGTTAGATGTTTCTCAGGTGCAGGCCAAGTGCATACTGCAGAGCATTTTGGTAGTAGGTGGTGTCCCCACATTTGCTTCGCTATGACAAAGAGTGCCATCTAGCGGTAAAATATAACTGTGAGCGAATTTACCCTTTGAACACACCCTGTTCTCAGCCTTTCCACAGATGTGGATCCAGTATGGAAAGGGATTAAATACCTTAATAAATATGCTTGCTCAGAAGTTGTCATTGCCTAGATTCAAGGTCTGGGAAAAGGACACTGGTGGAACTCTACCAGCCTGAGTCTTTCAGTATTTCCAAGTTTTGCTCATAAAAGAAGGGAGAGGTGGGAGGGCAGGAAGGTTGGGTTGTGCGTTGGTAGATCTCTTATATACACCAGATAGATTTATCTATCCGATCAATCGAAGAAGATTGAACAAAATGAAATTTATATTCCTCAGAGTTTAACTTGGGGAATGTGTGTGGGCAGGGGAGCTAGTGTTGTGTATTGAAACCCAATCAGAATGGAGACAGAATTATACATTTCAGTGGTCTTCACATCAGAATGTAGGCACAGCAGTGGTAAATAGAGAATATATAGGAAAAGGTTAGAGGAAACAAATTGACAGTCCATTGGAAGAGGTTGTTTACCTGTCTGGAAGTTGCATTCACATAGCAAACACACTTTTTTTCTTTAACCTCAACATACCCAATAAATAAATAAATATATACTAGGGCAGATGCTGATAAACTAATCTCCATCTCAGTAGAGGATGACCAAAAAAAAAAAAAAAAAATGAGAAGGACGACAACAACAACAGCTAAAATTTATTGAGAAATTATGATGAATTCAAATCTAAATCAAGTGCTTTGTGTGTATTTTCTCATTAAATTCCTATACTAATCCTTTTAGGTAAGTACTCTTATTATCTTCATTGTACAGTTGAAGAAAGGCAAGCTCATCTTTCCTGAGAACACAGAGGTGCTAAGTTAGTAGTGCCAGTATTTGAATTCTGGTCTTGCTGATCCCAAAATTTGCTTTGTGCTAAAAATGTCACAAGAATTTTTATCACTTCCTGGTGAGATATTGACCATCCTGCTTTGTTTGTCCTTATCTAAATCCCATTAAGATCAATTGGATTTCAGTTAGAGCTCAGTAGATTATAACACAGATAGTTTGAACCTCCTTTGCTCTTTTCCAGTGTGCACATATATTGGAACACTTTAATTTTCTTGTGATTGTTTCTTCTCAGAGGCAATTCAGCAGTTTGAATCTTCACTATGCTATTGTCCTAATATAGACTAAAATAAATAATGAAGCACTTGTTTGAGTATTTCCTAGTGGATTTTTGTAATAATACCATACCACTTTCATTTTATGACAAGGAGATGGAAAACCAAGGAAGGTCAAGAGATATACTAAGTTATGGAGAACATCTGGGGTAAAATGCATATGTACACATTTTTACCTAGGATTTAAAAATGTGTTTTCTAGATGGGCCTCCTCCTCAAGTTAATCTCATGTATTTGTTTGGAATATTAGGATCTACATCAACTCAGAGAAATTTCTTATTTGTGTGTTTTACATATATTCTAAAGTCTTCTGCTTGTGTTACTTCGTCTTTTTCTATCACCCCCTTAAAGAAATATGATGAATTTCCATTTGAAAACTCTAGAATTGCTCTTGTATTTTCATCTCTAACGTCTTTGCTTCAAAGCCTCATTGCTTAGCCACTGGTCAGAGAATGAGAACCAGCTCATGGAAGATGCCCGGGTCACTTTTATGTAAACCTGGCTGAAGGGCTCTTACTAAGAGTTGATTTCTTGTAATTGGGCCTGAAAGATCCAAAAAAGTTTCTGACAGGGTGGAAGAAGTTGGCATTCTTTGCCTTAGTAGTCATGAGTACAGAGTACTTGGAGACAAGTAAGTTGTCCCAGCCATCGATTAAACATTCTGTTCCAAACAGAAGGATGATACCATATTAAGAATTAAGAATTCTATTCCCATAGTTTTTTACATCAACACTTTTAGGGAGAAAAAAATCATATGATAATATCAATAGATACTAAAAGAGGCAGTTGAGAAAGCTGAACAACCATCTAAATAAATAAATAGGTATATAAGTAAGTAAGTAAGTAAGTAACTAACTAACTAAATAAATCTGAGAGGAAATCTAGAGAACTACATATTTAAAGTAGGAGCAGGAAAGATAGTAATCAAAAAGAATACAAAAGAAAAGAAAAATGACCTTGCTTATATATAAAACTTTCAAAACTTTTCTATGAAAAAATATCATAAGCAAATTTATTTAAAAAATTGATTTGGATTCAAAAAGACACATGCACCCCAATGTTCATTGCAGCACTATTTACAATAGCCAGGTCATGGAAGCAACCTAAATGCCCATCGACAGACGAATGGATAAAGAAGATGTGGTACATATATACAATGGAGTATTACTCAGCCATAAAAAGGGATGAAATTGGGTCATTTGTAGAGACATGGATGGATCTAGAGACTGTCATACAGAGTGAAGTAAGTCAGAAAGAGAAAAACAAATATCATATATTAATGCATATATGTGGAACCCAGAAAAATGGTACAGATGAACCAGTTTGCAAGGCATAAATAGAGACACAGATGCAGAGAACAAACGTATGGACACCAAGGGGGGGAAGAGTGGTGGAGGGGTGGTGGTGGTGGGATGAATTGGGAGATTGGGATTGACATGTATACACTGATGTGTATAAAATAGATAACTAATAACAACTTGCTGTATAAAAAATAAATAAAATAAAATTCAAAAATTCAAAAATAAATTAAAAATAGATTTGATTTGGAGTGGAATTGCGTTTTTGAAGACAGAGGTTTAACACAGTGAGCTATTTAAAATCGGAACAAGGGAACAATCATAGCAAAATAGACAAAAAATGTAGAGAAACCATTCACAAAACAAGAATCCAACAGCTATTGGATATATGCAATGATGCTCAAAGTCACTAGTGGATGAGGAAACTCAGTAGATTAGCAGCTTTTAGATTGGCCAAAATTAAAACAAAACCAAATAATTGCTATTGTTGGCTGGGATAGGAGCAAAGAAGTACCGTCACACATTGCTGGTAGAAATATGAATTTTACAGTGTTTTAGAAAGCACCTTGACAATATCAATTAAAATTTAAAATGTGTATACTTGTGTTTCTGCACTCCATCTTGAGAATCTATCACAAGGAAATAAAACTACTACCTAATAAACAAACATGCTTATTTTAGCATTATTTTTCTTTGGAAAAACTGAGAAACAAAGTAAACATTAATCAGTAGAGGAATATTATGGTCTATTCATATCACAAAATACTATGTACCACTTAAAATAATGAATTAGAGCTATACTAGTTAGCTTGAAGGAATTTCCATGAATTAATCCTTCTTGAGTGAAGAAAGCAAAATATGCATGGTATGATGTCATTTTTATAAAACAAAAATAAGCATTATCAAAATTATTTATTGAACACTCATCTATCTGCAAGACACACTCATAGAGATTAGTGCACTGAGACAAAGAAGTGAATTATTGATATTTTGAAGATACAGGGCAAATGTATAAAAAAAAGAAGCAATAATATAATGTAACTTAGACCTGCTTTAAAAATAAGTGATATATATAGAGTGCTATGGTTTCCAATGAGTTGTTATAAAAGGTTCTGCAGTCCATATGTAGATCGAGAATTACTTATAGCCCAATGAAACATGTCACTGATATGAGTCTTAGTTTCCTATAATAATAATAATGATAGCATCAGGTATTGGTGGAAAGAGAAAGTAAGGTAAGTAAAGTGCTCAGCACAGTGCCTGGCACAGAATGAATGTACATTAAATGACAGCTGTTATTCTCATTGTTATTGTTTTTTTTAATGTTGAGATTATACATTTTTTGAAAGAATATTAGAGGTGAAGTGCCCTCCTCACCACATCATATCAGCAGGAACATGCTATCAATATGACTTATCCCCAGTGATATTAACCTTAATCACCTGGCCAAGGTAGTATTTGTCAGGTTTCTCCACTCACTATAGAGTAACTTTCCTCCCACCCACCTTCTGCAACCTATTTTTTGAAAGCATATATCTAAGTCCAGCTCACACTGGGGGAGGGAATGGGGAGGAGTGGAGGAATTAAACTTTTTTTCCTGAAGGTGGGAGTATCGACATAAATTATTAAGAATTATTAGACATTTTCTCCCCTTTTGTTTATTCAATCATTTATTTACATCAATATGTACTTATATATATTTCTTTCCTACTATGAGTTATAATCTAAAACTACATTATTCTGTTGTTGTTCCTCAAATTGTTCCAGCATTAGACATTGGGAGCTTTTTCAGGTTGGTTCCTGAGTCTCTTTAACGTTCCTTTACCCTTTCGGTTTTTGAATGCTTCCTTTGGCACTGCAAGATTCTGCAGACTCATCTTGTATTATCTGCCCTAGTCCTAGAGAACCAACCATTTCTGCAAGGAGTCTTGGTTCCTTTTATTGGAGAATAGTCTTCAGAATGCAAAATCTGAGCACTAGATGTGCTCATTGCTACTGAGGTATCACTATTCCCAGGCTCTCTCAGCGGACAGCTCTAGGAAATATATATATATGAATACAAACCCCTGTTTGTACACATAGTTATAATTATTTCAGTATCTATCCTTCTGTGTCTGTCCATCTGCATTTTGTCTTTAGCCTACAGTTTCCAGTCAAAACACTGTTTTGCATAGTTACTTAGGTAAGCTTCTTTTCCCCCCACCCCATTCAGTGAGTTATCACTTTCGATGAAATTTGTATTTCCTGGTTGCACAGTATGTAGAGTCAAGTCTTTCACATGGAAAACATTTCCCTATTAGTAACCAGACTGATTTCTTTCATCTCTATATTCTATAAGCTCCTTTCCTATCTTTTGTGTTTCTATGCTACTCTTAACTGTTTATGTGTACCCTCTAACTTTGTCCTATATTCCTACTTACTTTGTGTCAGGAGCCCATTTATAACAGGCCTGCTCTCTCATTTCCTTCATCTTGTGAGAGACATTCTCAATGTAATTTCTTCTCTTTGCTGGCCACCTGTGGTGTGAATCATGCCATCTGGACCCTGGGAGCCATTCACTGGCCTGCAGTTTTAATATCTGCCACAGCCCCAGTAGTGAAGTTCATATACTCAGTTTGCTCCCTATCCTGACCTTGGGCATCCTTCAGTCAGACAGCCTTCTCAGAATTCCCACATCCCCTTGGGATGCTCTGAATCTCAGTAGCTCTCTTCACATCGCATCGGGCTGTGATTTGTTCTGTAAGGCTGCAGAGCCATCACCTAGACACTGCCCATAGCTATTGCTGCAGCGCCATATGGGCCACATGGCATTTTCTAAGGGGTTTGCAGCCCCCTTCAACAAAACCCCTTTACTCCCAGATTTTTCCACAACCTATATGTGCTTTCTATCATTGAGGTTTCCCATTCTCTGGTCCCCCAGGGCAAGATACAAGGGCATAGGGTGCCTGGCCCTTTCTCAAGAGTTCATCAATATTTCCTCTTTCATTCCTCCAGCAGTCTGTTAGTCCAATTCTGCAAGTTGGAGAGGGTTCTCATTGTCATCACACAGTCTTCCTTACCACATGGCTCCATGTGCTAAGTTCTTCAGATTCCAGTTTCTTGAATCCCCAAAATGTTGTACATTCTGAGCAAAGCCATACTCTTCCAAGTAGAAGTCTTCCTTTAGAAAATATTGCTATTGCTTTATGTTTGAAAACCTCCTTCTTGAAATGCCGTTGTATTCTATGTTCTAGGATTTTTCTGCTTGAGGGTAATGTATATATGGAATGACACAAAATTATTCATCTCATTTTAAATAGCTATGGTTATGAAATAACTATATGTTTTCCATTTTTTTACAGATTACAAAAGAGAGAGCTGATTATTTAAAAACTCAAGGATAGAATATTTATTAGCTTTTGTAATTTTTTCCTTATTTCAAAATTGATATGCATCAGAAATGAGGTGATTATTTTCAGTCAGCCTCAAGGAATCCATTACTATTGCTTGAATGGCAGAGTTAGGAGCGAGGAATAGTGAGGAGTGGGAAGCAAACCTTTAATATTTCAAAACAATATCCAACTACATACATAGTCACAAAAATAGTGGCACATAGAATTTTCTACCTACTCTTATGCAACTTCTGGTCTCTTTGAAAGCAATCCCTGTAGCTGCAGTTATTTCTAGAAATTCTGCTAGGATATCTCACTTGTGCTCATAAATACACCATTCTAAGCTGCAACATGGAAATTCCGCCCCCCTCCCACCCACCCCCTTGCAGTGCTGTCTGCTGCTGTCACTCCAAAGCTCAGGAAGCCTGATGGAGGTGTCTTGCTGCTGCTATTGCCACTAGCACCTGTCCAGGCCATGGTGTGTGGATTCCACATGGGTCTAAGCCAACCTGCTGAAGGGAAAAGCCCATCGCTCTCCTGGTCTTTGTAACCCAGTTCCCTTAATCTCAGAGCACTGATACCCTGTTCTCTCAGTATCCCGAGAACATGGTATAGGAAAATAGCTTTTTTCAGCCATCATTTTCTCATTTGAGTCTTCCTTTCACAAAGCTATAGGCCAGAATCTCTTTGCGGGGGTGAGAGGGTAGAGAAGAAGGGAGTGCAGAGTCAAGGCAAAATCATCTTAGCAAGAGGCAGCTCAGAGCACATGAAACCACTCATCCCTGCCAACAGCCACCATCTTATTGGACCAAGATGAAAATATTCAGCTCACTTTTCTCATATTAAGAATTTTTTTCCTCAAGAAGATTTCTTGGTCTTTCTTTGCAGAGAGATCCCTAGACGATTTATTCTGCCAGTCTTCGTGGACATACCTCTGTTTGAAATACTCAGATGCACAAAACTTGGGTTCAAATTTGGACCCCTGCAACATATGAGCATCAAATGTAACTACTTAAATATGTCCTTAATTGTTTGTCATCTAGGACTATATTTTTGCTTTGTATTGACTATGATAATCTTCTGGTGGGCAGGGCCATTGTATCGCGTTAGGTAGATACTTTCATTTTTTAAACTAAATGTCTATGAGTAGCATAATAATGACAATTGTTGTTTTTTTTTTATTGTTTCTGGATTAGGAAATGAAGACCCAGAAAGGTCTCAGCTAATGCCTTTTATATCACCTCATAGCCCTTAGCAAGAACCTGAACAAGTAGGACTCAATAGATACTCAACGACCTAAATGTGTATTTTATGTTCTAACACTATTCAACGACCTAAATGTGTAGTTTATGTTCTAACACAGTCTGCGTTTGTTTTCTTTCCAAGTTGCTCTACAAAGATTCATTGTGAAGCACTGACAGGAAGTAGCCAATAGTGTAGAATAATACAGTATATAACCTTGAGTGTGTCATGGAAATGGCATGAAAAATCATAAAATAGACTTGTGAACATAAAAACATAGAGATGGTTTAAAAGAAAACAGAGGACAAAAGCTTACTTTGAGCCTTTGAGGAAAATTTAGTACCCCTTTCCTGAAAGTACAGCCTATTAAATGAATATTAACCATATTATCTATTTTTATTTGATTATTTTCCCAAGTTGAAATCATTTATTCAAATTATTGAATATCAACAAGATCTAACTTTTGATTATTCATTATCTACAATAAAAATGACTTTCTACCATATATTCCAACCTAGAAACTTGAACATCTCTAATATTGTTATTTTATATAAATAATATCTTCTGTCAAAAATATGGATAAGCGAAAAGAACTAAAGCTAAATTATAATTCCAACCACTGAATATTTTGGTATTTAATACTGTACATGGTTTCCTATGCATATAACTTTTTTAAAAACTGGGATCACACTGTAGATACTGCTTTGTAACCTGCTTTTCTATTTAAACCTGATTGTAACATATAAGGGTTTAATAAAATATGTTTCTATGACATATTTTAAAGACCTTGGTTGAAGTTGTTTTCCTCTAGAGAGGTTTTTTCATTTGTTCTTGGGGCCCAACAAACTCTAAGTTTATTTAAGGTATTTTGGACCACACAGGTGACATGAACCAGGCCATCAAATGATGGGAGCTTTGAGGCTTTGCTCCATCTACCCAGCCTCATGGAAAAGGGAAAGGTTCCTTGCTGTCCCCTTCTTTGAAGTTTTCTCTTCTCTTCCCTTGCCTTCATTTCCCTGCCCTTCTCTCTCTCTCTCTTTATTTTGTGATATTATCCCACCTACTCTGATGTGTAGCCCTCTGGGGCCCCGCACTCCATTGTGGTCTCATGCCGGGCTTCCCATTTTGAGTGAACCTTATGTTTTACCTCCTGACCCCACTCCCCTCACAAGGCTGAAGCTCAGATATCCAGGACTCAGCAGAAAACCTCAGAAAAAAAAAAAAAAAAAAAACTGGCTTTAGCACTCAAATATTCACTAAGGTTACTGATTTTACTTTTTTTTTTTTTTTTGCCTTTGCATTTTCTTCCTTCTCTGCCAGTTTAGCAATGCAGTTAAAATACACTTAATATTTTATTCAGGATTTGAGTTGTTTTAATCAAAAAGATTGTTCTCTGAATCTGTTCTGCCATATGACAAAAATGAAGGTCGAGAATATTTACTTTGAAGGATTAAAAATATATCATGTATACTTACATTTTTATCCTTCCTAAAATTAATGATCCTTTATTTAATTGAAATATTTATGAAATTATATATTATACAATTTAGGATTCTGCTCCCAGGCCCACTTCTGGTCACCAAGTGAGATTCTGGTCACCAATTCCAATGTGTGAGTTTTGTTTTTTCCCACGTCAACAAGCAAGCAATTCTCTGACACTAGCTGAGTGTCCTACAATTTTACTCAATTCTGACACAATCCACCTGGAGAGAGCATCAGATCCCAATCAGATCTCTCAGGTTAAGTGCTCCATCCCAGGAGACTGTCCCCCACTT
Source organism: Balaenoptera acutorostrata (assembly GCF_949987535.1). Classification (NCBI taxonomy): domain Eukaryota; kingdom Metazoa; phylum Chordata; class Mammalia; order Artiodactyla; family Balaenopteridae; genus Balaenoptera; species Balaenoptera acutorostrata. Next base: position 31,689,975 of record NC_080068.1, on the reverse strand, counting down.
CAGATGCCAATTAAAAGTAGTAGGTTATCAAGTTACCCGCAACTTGTGTCCAACTTGGCTACAAATCAGAGGTTCCTATAACCCCCTCCTCAGGTTTTATCAATTTGCTAGAGAAGCTCACAGAACTCAGGGAAACACTTACTTATATTTATCAGTTTATTAAAGGATAAGATAAAGGATACCAACGAATAGCCAGTTGAAGAGATAAGTAGGGTGAGATCTGGGCGAGTCCTGTACTTCTGTTTTCTGTCCCTGTGGCATCACCCTTCCAGTCCAAGGATGTTTTCATCCGCCTGGAAGCTTTCTAAACCCCGTACCGCTGGGATTTTTATGGAGGCTTTATCACATAGGCATGGTGGACCATTAACTCCATTTCCAGCCCCTGTCCCTCCCTGGAGAAGTGTTGGGGGGAGGGGGCTAAAAGTTCCAAGCTTTTAATCATGGCTTGGTCTTTCTGGTGACCAGCCCCCATCCAGGAGCCCACCCAGAGTCACCTCATTAGAACAAAAGATGCTCCCAGTGCTGTTATCACTTAGGAAATTGTAAGCGTTTTAAGAGTTCTGTGCCAGGAACTGGGGACAGAGACCAATATATATACATTTGCTATTATCTCACACAATTATTAGTGTAATTTCTTTATAAAGTCTACATATATTATAACGTCATAGTGTAAATAATAATAATACAGCAACTATATTTTGAATACTTAATGAATTGTCAGACACATATCTTTATTTTTAACTAATAGACTTTATGTTTTTGAGGAATTTTAGGTTTACAGAAATGCTAGTGGAAAGTATAGGGTGTTCCCATATACCCTCTCACCTGTGACCCCCTTCCTCCTGTTCCCTATTATTAACACCTTGCATTAGTGTGGTATATTTTATAATTGATGGGTCAATATTAATACATTATTCTTACACATATATCTCTTGACATATGTTTTTGGATCCTTTTAACAACCAGACAGGATAGATATTGTCCCTGTTTCAAAAATAAGGAAACTAAGATTGAGTATTAAATTTGGATTCACTCACAAATGTATAAGAACAAGAGCTTGGACCATTATATTCACTTTTTCTTCTATTTTACCTACTTTGAGTATTTCACCTGTATTTCAGCTATTCTCTGCCTGATGAAATACATGGTTGGTATTTCATATTATCAAAAAAATTGCAGTAGTAAATCATTTAGTCCTAAGATCTCACCTTTAGAACTAACACACTTATCTTGTATAACTACTATATTGGGACACCAATTGGTGATTGCCTTTCCCTGTGATTACACCTGCAATGATAATTACTAATACTAATTATTTCATAAATACTCTGAATGCAGTCTAATTTAGTTTTGTTATTATAAGCCTTGCTCTTTATCTAATGGCAATATAGATACACATGAAAACAACAATGCCCGGCTTCTCCTTTTACAACACATCAAGTCATTCATTTTCTATTAGTAATGAGGATTGTTCTTCTCACAACTTTAACTGTTTTTTGGTAGTTGGTTATGTTTTTGTTTAATAACAACAATAGGTTTTAAACGGCAAAATATATGACCATATCTGTAAATTAGTACTGTCTAAAATGGTGTCTGCAGTAAATCTATGGCTTTTATTTATTTGAAGTCATTTTATACATAAAGATGAATCAAGTACAAGCCATCTATAAAAATAGTGCTTTGTATTGATTTGAATATCAGTATCAGAACTGATTCCATTGTAATGTAAAATTTTTCAATGCTGTTGTTCTTATGGTCAAACATATGTTGCATCTAATTTATTTATTTCAAGTATGCTGTATTTTGGTGGAATCCAGATTCTGCCATCCTTCCTCTCAACTCTTTGGTCCAACAGTAATTCTTGCTGAATCTCATGGTATGATATATAATGTATCACAATACACCTGAAGGAAATGTGCCCAAGTCAAATCTTTGCTTTAGAACAACCATAACTGATTTCCTATAATATTTTAAAATTATTTCAAAAGCATGATACATTCTGTCATATAATTTAAAATTTATTAATGTAATTATATATATTGTCTTACAGTCAGTGGACATCCAATACTCAAAAGAGCTAACATCCGGATTGTTGGGAAGCTGGTGGCCAGATCTATGAGAGAAAGGAAAATGAGACAACAGTATTCATCATGAGAAGTAAAATAGTATTTTCAATACAATGTTGTTACCTTAAGAGTTGAACCTATCTACCCAAAGACATAGATTAACGTAGGCCATGGATTAATTGTGTATCAACAGGAAAAAAGGACAAGCATCTTTGCACATCCAAAGAACTTCAACAAGTCAGTCTATAATTACTAAATATCTTTGGATGAACCATTCATTGGACCTTTTTTATAAATGACATCTGTTTTATCGTAATGAAGTTGAAATCACATAGTATCAAGAATTCCTTTCATTGGACTTAAATTTGGTTTGTTCCAGTACCAATAAATGCCATAAAGAAACGTTAAGATTCTTATTTTTAGAACTTCACATTTTTTTGGAAATGGTTTCTCAAAATGTGTTTTAAAGTATTTTATTAGTGTAGTCATCGTATTATGTTTTCCCTAATCTTATTGCTCACTTTAAAGTGAAAAACTGAAAGTTAATATATAGTATTCCTGAGTTACCTACCTTAGTTCAGAAAAGATTTGAAGCACAGTGGCTAACACCAGTCTCTAAAGAATCTTGAATTTAACTTTATCTATCCGTCATTCATCCATCCATCCATCCAACCATCTATCCAGCATTCATCCCTCTCTCCCTCCCTTCCTCCCTCCATCTATGAATGAGATTGTAGAAATAATAGTAGAGGGAATAGAATCCATGCACAGCACAGTGACTTGATATGAATAAAGAGGCAGGAACTACATGACAGGTGTTCCATTTTCTCAATTCTTGCCCTGATCTAGTACCTCTGTAATAGACACTTTGGTTTAAAAAAAAATCGGACTACTTCATGCACTGTAAATATGGAAGGTACTAGAATGAAATCTTTAGAAAGCTAATTACAAGAATCATGTTAAGTCAGGGCCTCACCAAAACCAGAACCAAGATGGACTAAAAAACATGCTGATACCCCATTCAGAAAATGCTAGCAGTAAAACATTTGATAGGGGGAAAAGGTGATTACTAGCTAAAATATAGAGGTTAGCTTATCTGTGAAATTAAATGATCTGTATTATCCCAGTTGATAATTGAGAGAGCTTGATTTTAAAGAGAAACATTTTATTTCAGTACTGAAAAAAAGCTGGAAAATGCACAGTTAAATAAAGGGGAAAAAAATCACACATGAGTTGAGTCCCAGCATGGTAACAGATCAGAAGCCTGCTCCTTTTTATAGCATTATTAGGATAAAAATTTGGCTAGATTTCTTCCCTCACTATTCCAAAGAATTGGGAGCAAAAGCATAGAATATAATGAAATGCATTTATAAACTAAAACACAAGATTTCCTAATGAGTGTTGTGTAATGAGTGCCACTATTTCAAATGGCAAATGTATTTATAAGAGAAAACAATTAATATAAAAACAATATCAAAATTACCTTATAACAATAAAATATAAAAATTAAGTTATGATTATGACAATTGGGGGCAGGACACAGAAGAAATTTATTTTTCCTTTAAAAAAAAAGTGTGATTGTTCTTGTCTCATATTTTCTAGATTTGACTATTCTTGATTTTTTAGCAAACTGAAGTAGGGCTCCTGAATGTCTTTTAGAGGTGTGATCCTACATTAAGTTCAGTGACATGTCACTCTAGACCTGTAGAAGACAGTGTAAGGTCAGTGAAAAAAGCCTTCACTTTTCAATAGTCAGTTTCAATATAAAAATTGGCAGTTGGTGCTCATCAAAGAACAAGAAATATTGGATATGCTTTAAATGTCCATTGTGTTTTTGAGCCAACTACCTGATGGAAGTCATTACTTATATGTAAATGAACTGTCAATGGCTTGCCACTGTTGGCAATCACTGGACTGTGAAGGGTATGTCTTAATAAGAACCGAAGCTCTTCACAGACTTTGATTTACTGGAAATAAATTAGAAAAGTCCTCTGAGACTACAAAGGACACTTGTTTCAGATAAAACGTCTAGACAGTAGCAATATATTTAGGGCTTTTATTATAGCAAAACTGCAAATTAGAATGGAGTGGTGAGAAAGTTCCTGTGACCCAGCTGAGTTCTAAAACGCTGCTTCTGACTAGAGTAATACAATCTGTAAAATAGCTAAGCCAAATTAAATAAAAGTGCATTAAGAAAAAGAAAGCAGAAACAACAAAAGGTCAAGATTTAGCTTTCTTACATCTATTAAATGATCTATGTCTTATGTCTTACATTTTCTTATAAATCAATATTTTTCTAAATAAATGCAGCTATTAGAATAGTTGAAAGCCAAACTTCCATGATCCTGCAACATGGACTACTTTTCAGAAAATTCAGATTTAAGGTAATTTTTCCTTGTCGATTCATTACTTTCCCCAACTTCCATTCTAGAACACAAAATTGAAATACTGAATTTCTTGTAACTATTAATATTTTTATTAATGTTGTTCATAACAAAAATATATTAAATTTGCAAGATGTTTTAGAATTTGCAGTATACTTTCACACAAATGTGAATTACGGAAACTGTGTGTTAATAATGATAAGGCAATCTAAGTGATTTCATGAAGTGGACAGTCTCCATTTGGAGAACTGCAAAATGGGGTGGAAGGCAGCAAACTTTTATAGGATAAAAAAATACAGAAAAAGAGAAAAATAGAAAATGTCTGATTGACTAGGGCCACACAGGCAACCTTGTTTGGGGGAAAAGGAACACGAAAATAAGTATAGAGCCCAGAGTTGGCCAAGTGTTTGGGGATTGGCTGATGGGATTTACTGTGTTTCTGGTCAAGTGGAGCATGTAAGGGACACAGAAGTTATCTAAATTTTGGTTTGCTGATGTGGCACCCTGAGTAGCAGCAGCTCTATCTTGGGCCTATTTCAACAATAGGTAGACCAAATTTTTATATTAACTGCTTTCTCCCAAAGCATATTATGTTCAAAGAAGTATATGCTTCCAGGTAGCTTAATATCTTTGAAAAACAATCCCCCAAATCCCATTAGCTTAAAATAATAACTTCTTTTCTGCTCACTTCACAATCCAATGTGAGCCAGCAGGTACTGCCCCATGCACTCTTTTAGACATTCAGGCTTTTTTCATCTTAATAGCTTTGACATGCTTTAGGGCCTGTACTGCAGTCTTCACAGCCAGGCAGTAGACAAAAAAGAGAGTGTGGAGAAAGCATACCCACTTCTTAACTACTTCAGTCTGAACTTGGAACCTATCACTTCTACTCACATTCTACTACAGAGAATTTGTTACCTGGTTCCATCTAAATGCAAGGGGCCTAGGAAGTGTAGTCTAGTTTTACATCCTGAAAGAGAATATGCCACTTTAAGGCATAGGGAGTAAATTGCACTCCTCGTTATTTTAGGGAACAGGAAAAATTTCAAATGCCTTCACTTGAATGGTCATCATTCTGGTTTAAAATATTCTTATAAGGAGTCTGGATCAAGATGACAGTGTTGGAAGATCTTGAGCTCACCTCCTCTGATAGCCAACCAAAATTACAGCTACTGATAGAGCAGCTATCTCTAAGAACGATCTGAAGACAAGCAGAAAAGATTTTCCACAACTAAAGATATAAAGAAGGGGCCACAATGCAATGGGTGTGAGGGGTGTAGACATGGTCTACTTAAGACCAGACCATCAGCATGATGACTTGCTGCTGGAGGGATAACATAACCATGGAGGTCCTCTCCAAGGAACGAGGGGTCCATGCCCCACATCGGGCTCCCCATCCCAGGGTCCCGAACTGGTAAGACAAGCCTTTAAAAGTCTGGCTTTGAAAGCCAGTGGGGCTTTGGGTCAGGAGAGCCAGAGGGCTTTAGGAAACAAAGACTCCACTCTTAAAGGGTGCACATAACACCTCACTTGCTCCAAGTCCCAGTGCAGAGGCAGCAGTTTGAAAGGTGTCTGGATCAGACCCATTTAATGATCTTGGAGAGCCTCCTGGTGAGGCAGGAGGTAGCTGGGACTCCCCCTGCACACTGAGAAGCTGATGGCAGCCAGCTGACAGCATACTCAACAGTGAAAAGCTGAAAGCATTTCCTCTAAGATCAGGATTAAGACAAGGATGCCACTCTGGCCACATTTATTGTTATTTTATTAATATAGTATTGGAAGTCCTAGCCACACAGATAAGAAAAAGAAATAAAGGCATCCAAGTTGGAAAGGAAGATGTAAAACTGTCAGTATTTGCAGGTAACATGATACTACTATATATAGAAAATCCTACAGATTTCACAAAAAACTGTTAGAGCTAATCAATGAATTCAGTAAAGTTGCAGCATGCAAAATTAATATACAGAAATCTGGTGCTTTTTTATACACTAATAAAATATGATCAGATAGAGAAGTTAAGAAAACAATCACATTAACAATTACATCAAAAAGAATAAAATACTATGGAATAACCAAGGAAGTGAAAGACCTATACTCTGAAAACTATAAGACATTGATGAAATAAAATTGCAGATAATACAAATAAATAGAAATATCAATATATACTGTGCTCAGGGACTGGAAGAATTTATAATGTTAAAATGTCTACACTACCCAAGGAGACCTACAGATTCTGTCTTCTCAGGCAAGGGAAACAAAAGGAAAAATAAACAAATAGGACTACATCAAACTTAAAAGCTTTTGCACAGTAAAGGAAACCATCAACAAAACGAAAAGGCAACTTACTGAATGGGAAAACGTATTTGCAACTGATATATCCAATAAAGGATTAATATCCAAAATATACAAGGAACACATACAATTCAATATCAAAAAAAGCAACCAGATTAAAAAAATGAGCAGAGGACTCGAATAAACATTTTTCCAAAGAAGACATACAGATGGCCTTGAAAAGATGCTCAATATCACTAATTATCAGGGAGATGCAAATCAAAACCACAATGAGATATCAACTCACACCTGTCAGAGTGGCTATTATCAAAAAGACAAGAAATAACAATCGTTAGTAAGGCTGTGGAGAAAAGGAAACCCTTGTACACTGTTGGTGGGAATGTAAATTGCTGCAGCCACCATGAAAAACAGTATGGAGTTTCCTCAAAAAACTAAAAATACAGCTACAATATGACCCTACAATTCCACATCTAGGTATGTATCCAAAGAAGTGAAAACACTAATTTGAAAAGATATCTGCATCCCTATGTTTATTGTGGCATTATTCACAATAGTCAAGATATTGAAGCAATCTAAATTTCCATTGATCTTAACAATATATTTTATGATCCATCTTCTCAAGCAAGGGAAACAAAAGGAAAAATAAACAAATAGGACTATATCAAACTTAAAAGTTTTTGCACAGTAAAGGAAACCATCAACAAAATGAAAAGGCAGCTTACTGAATGGGAAAACATATTTGCAAATGATATATCCAATAAAGGATTAATATATACATATATATATATCATATATATAAAATGAAATATTACTCAGGCATAAAAAAGAATGAAATCTTGCCTTTTGCAACAACATGAATGGATCTAGAGTGTATTATGATAGCAAAATAAGTCAGACAAAGACAAATACCATATGATTTCAATTATATGTGGAATCTAAAAATCAAAACAAGTGAACAACAACAAAAAACCCAAAACAGAAACAGACTCATAGATACAGAGAACAAACTGGTAGTTGCTAGAGGGGAAGGAGGTGGAGGAATGGATGAAATAGATTAAAGGGATTAAGAGATACAAACTTCCAGCCATAAAATAAATCAGTCACAGGGATGTAATGTACAGCATAGGGAATATAGTCAACAACATTGCAATAACTTTGTATGGTGACAGATGGTTACTAGACTTATTGTGGTGATTATTTCGTAAAGTATATAAATGTCAAACCATTGTGTGGTATACCTGAAACTAATATAATATTGTAGGTCAACTATACTTCAATAAAAAAATACCAGCAAAAATAATTTATTATAAAAGTATTAAAATAATCTAGTCTTTTTTAGTTTTTTAGCATTTTGATGCTAATTCCCTTCCTCGTACAATTCATCAAGAATCCTGAAACATCTAGCAACAATTTAAAGGGAAACCATTTTTCTTTTTTATTTCTTACATATGTGCTTTTCTTTCTAGAAATTGAAGAACTTTGGGTTTTATTTTTGTTATTCAAATAAATATGTCAAATAAATAATTTTCAGTAATATGTTGATAAGAATCATCTTTTTATATTAAAAAAGCTTATTTCCAGTTTGAGAAGCAGTCTATCAAAAATTAATGCTTGCAGAGCAATAGAGGGAGACTTTTCTATATAAATAATCAAGAAAAGAAAGGATAATAAAATGGTACTAAGGCAAGACTGACTTACCATCTCAGAAGTAATTCTTTTTATTTCAATGGCAAGAATATTGAGGAATTAAAAAATCCCCATTTTTAAAGTATTTTTAAACAACTAAGAGGAAAGAAAAAGAGAAAGCTTAAAGAAACAAAATTCTAAATAGGTAATTGTGGCCCACGGGCTGTAGAGCGCAGGCTCAATAGTTGTGGCACACAGGCTTAGTTGCTCTGCAGCATGTGGGATCCTCCCAGACCAGGGCTCGAACTCATGTCCCCTGCATTGTCAGGAGGATTCTTAACCACTGCGCCACCAGGGAAGCCCGAAACCTAACTTTTATATGCACTGGGAAACCAAAAAATTCGTGTGATTACCTTTATTGCAATATTTGTTTTATTGCAGCTGTCTGGAACCAAACCTGCAATATCTTCAAGGCATGCCTGTATATCAAATCATCATGTCATACACTTTATATATATTACATTTTAGTCAATTATACCTCAATAAAGCTGGGAAAAATACTATTAAAAGGTAGGATATTGCTAAAATAAATGAATGGAGGTTAATTTACTTTTCTATTCCTAAGACAAATGGTAAGAGCTTCCATCTTGATGAGAGTCCTTAGTAAGTAAAAGTATGCTCAAATAAAAAAAATACATTCCCCACTGTAACCGGAGACCAAAAGAAGTTTGCTGTCTCTAGCTGCTGTTGTTGGTACACACTTCGTTTTATTAGTGGTTATTCTGCATGTTGTTCTTTAACGGAAGGCGTAAGATGTATTACTTATGAAAAGTTTTGGGAAAAGGGAGGTGGGTTATTGAAGACTGATTTCCTGAATTAAGCTCCTGTTGAATGAAAACTGTTCACTGCACATATAGATCACATACTACCAGATGAAAACTATGATAGAAGCTGGACATACACAGAGGCATGTTACCAAACTAATTCTGGCTTATTTTTAACGTAATTATTAAAATTAATACTTTGTTAAAAAATAAAACAATCTGGGGAAAATGCTAACCAGATTGGAAGCTGGGACAATAGCTATAAGCCAGCACTGTTTTCAAGGAAAACAGAATTGTCTGTTAATGCCTTTATCAAGGAACACTTTCTAATTTTCCATAGTCCTTACTACATCTTTTTATTCTGCAAAGCAGTTTTATCAATTAATTTGGGTAGAACTGACATCTTTATAATATTCTCATTCATAATCATGGTAAATTTCATCACTAATTCAGATAAGATAAGGAAAAGTACCCTTAATAGCTCTTAGCTGTTAACTGGCTTGTGACAGTTAGACGGTGGTGAATATAATGTCACAGAATCCATCAGATAAGGCCCCTGAGACTGATGGAGTAAGACTAAAACAAGACCATGACCTAATGACACAGAAGAAAACAAGAGCACCATGTTAGCCACAAAGATGACCACCCATCCCCTTCCCAGCTAACGTGAGTGAGTGTTGCTTCTTTGCCAGTTACAGAATGAGCTCCACTCTGTTCCTCACACCTCTTAAAGTTGTTAAGATCTCCAGTAACCTGTAATCGTTAAGCAATTACCTTTGTTTCCTCACATCCTCCAGTCCAGAGCAGTCCCTCACTTCCTTAAGCCCTCCCCAAATCATCCACACAAGCCCAAATCCTATCAGAAGCTCCCCATACACATCCTTATGTTACTGAGATACCCCACTGTTCCCCATGGCATGCAGTTCTCCCTGCTGAGTCAAGTAATCTGTAGAATTGATGACAGGTCAATTTGAAGACAGGTGTTCCTGATGGTCTTTGTCTTTTGGACAGTGATACAGGTCTTCTCTGTCCTTAAATAATAATTTGAATTTGGGGATTGTTATGCACTGAATTGTGTCCTCCAAAAGATATGAAGTCTTCACCCCCAGTACCCAGAATGTGACCTTATTTGCAAATAAGATTGTTACAGATGTAATTTGTTAAGATGAGGTCATACAGGTAGAGAGTGGAGCCCTGATAGAATATGTGGTCTTTATAAGAAGATGGCCATGGACCATGTGAAGACATAGACACGCAGGGAAAGCACCACAATTAAGATGGAGGCAAAGGATGGAGTCCTGCGTCTACAAATCAAGGAGCCCCTGAGGCTACCAGAAACTGGAAGAGGCAAGGAAAGATCCCTTAGAGGGTTTAAAGAAAGTATAGCCCTGCCAACACCTTGATTTTAGACCTCTAGTCTCCAGATCCATGAGACAAGAAATTTCTGTTGGTTTAAGCCACTCAGCTTCTACTATTTTGTTAAGGCAGCCCTAGGAAATGAATACAGGGCTTACATATTTTTGTAGGTATTTTCCTAGGTACTTTATAATTTTCACTGCTATTAAAATCAGTATCGTTTTCTATTATAATTTTAATTGGTTATTTTGCTGATTTATATATTTAATATATTAAAATATAAACATTCCTTTTGATTTTATATACTGATCTTTTTTTTTTTTTTTCTTTAAATGCAGATTCTGATCCAGTAGATCTTGGGTGGGACCTTGTTATTTATTTATTTATTTTAAATTTATTTATTTATTTTTGGATGTGTTGGGTCTTAGTTTCTGTTCAAGGGCTTTCTCCAGTTGTGGCGAGTGGGGGCCACTCTTCATCGCGGTGCATGGGCCTCTCACTGTCGCGGCCTCTCCCTTTGCGGAGCACAGGCTCCAGACACGCAAGCTCAGTAGTTGTGGCTCACGGGCCTAGTTGCTCCGCGGCATGTGGAATCTTCCCAGACCAGGGATTGAACCCGTGTCCCCTGCATTGGTAGGCAGATTCTCAACCACTGCGCCACCAGGGAAGCCCTATATGGATCTTATACTAATCATTTTGCTAAACTTTATTATGTGTTCTTACTGTTTGTTTGGAAATTATTGTACATTCTCTTTATTGACAAATGTGTTCTATATAAATAATTATTGTTTCATTTACTCTTTAACAATCCTTATGTTTTATTTATTTTTCTGGTAGCCTTGCCTGGGCTAGGAACTTTAGTACAATGATGAATAACTATGAATGATGCGTGATAGTGGGCAACACTGCCTTATTGATGTAGAGTGGATATATTTCTTAAGTTTTACTTATATATATATATTTTTTTTTTAAAATAGTTTTTAATTTGTCAATGTGTGAATTACATTGCAGTATTTTCTGATGTTGAATCACTCTTGAGTTCCTGTGATAAATCCCCCTTGGTTACAAGGTATACATTAACACTGATGGATTTGATTTATAAAAATTATATTTAGGGCTTTTTCATCTATGTTACCACATGAGATTATCTATAATTTTAGATTTTCTTGAATTCTCTGTCAGGTCTTATTTTCAAAATTATATTAGCTTCCTAACATTAATTTGTTAACCTACTCCCTAATTTAATTATATAAATCTTTTTATATAACATAGAAATTAATAAAATGATTCTGTAAACTTGCCTGAGCTTACTAATAGCTTTTTAGAGGGAGAGGTTTTAGACTGCCAGTTCTGTTTTTAAAAATAGGTATGGGGTTATTTAGCTCTTTTCTTCTTAAGTTACTTTTGGTAATTGACATGGACAAATTTTCAATGTAGTGGCAAAAATTGTCTTCAGAACTTACTACTATTTGTAAAATCCCTGTTGTATTTATAGCCGTGTTCTCCTTTTCCCTTCTATGTTAATGTTTATTTGTACCGACTCTTAATAATACCTACCATATAGGTATCATTATTCCTGCAAGGATTAAACAAATTAATGTAATGTAAAGCACTCACATCAATGCCTTGCTAGAAGACAGTTCATTTTATTAGTCTTTTTAAGAAACATTCTATTGCTTTTGTGACTATTTTTTCTATTTTGTTTTAGTCTCCTCTTGTCTCTTTTATTTCCTTATTTCTGCCTTTTTAAGGTATAATCTGTTTCTCTTTCAATAGCTTCTATAGTTAATTTGTTTTTAATGTCTCTTGTTTTTAAAATAATTGCATTTGTCTAAAACTTCCATCTAAACAATGCTTTAGCTGCATCCTATTAGGTTTTCATATAATACTTTTATGTTATTCATTGTAAATATTTTGTAATCTTAATCTTATTTAGTCTTTAATTTATGTATTTAGATTATTTTATTTTCCAAATATATAATTTAATGTTTAAAGATTTCTCACTTCATCACATTTTAGACTGTTGAATTTGGAGTGATCTCTAACTTTTTGTGTTTTCTGTTTCCTATGCTTTTCCTTTGCTTATTTTTCTCCTTATCTGCCTTCTGTTGGATTGATAAGTTTGTTTTGTTCACTCTTTCCCCTCTACTGGTTTATTACCTTTACAAATGTTAACTTCTTTACAAATGTTAGCATACATACTCAAATCTATTTTTCTATCAGAGTCTAAAGTTTTCATTACTTCTATTCTCTTGAATGAGGAACAAAATTTAGAAAGTTAACTCTTCATTGAACAGAATTTACTTTTAGAATTTTAGATTTTTACATATTTTGACCAAAAAGTAGTAACTCTATGGTAAATATTTTAATGTTTGTGGTATTTTTATTTCTGGGTTAAGTTTTATTCTTGTTAAATTGCATGCTTTAGTAGTTCTTCCAATGAGGTTCTGTGGGTAGTAAATTCTCCTACTTTTTTAAATATCTGAAAATATCTTTAATTCTCTCTCTTTAGAATGATACTTTATTTAGCTGGATCTAGAATTTGAAATTGCAAGTTATTTTCCTCCAGTACTTAGAAGATTTTATTCCATCATCTTCTGTCATTCATTTTTGCTGATGAGCTCACTGCTGTAAGTGTAATTGTCATTCCTTTGTAGGTACTTTTTAATATTCTTCTCAAAGACTTATAAGATTCTTTTTCTTTGTATTCTGAAATTTCATGAGAATGTGTCCATGGAGTAGTTTGTTTTCATTAATCTAGCTGGGCTTTATATTTACACTTTTTTTATATATAAATTTAATTTTGTGGTGCTATTTATTTATTTATTTATTTATTTTTAAAATTAATTAATTAATTTTTTTTTGGCTGTGTTGGTTCTTCGTTTCTGTGTGAGGGCTTCCTCTAGTTGCGGCAAGCAGGGGCCACTCTTCATCGCGGTGCTCCAGCCTCTCACTATTGTGGCCTCTCTTGTTGCGGAGCACAGGCTCCAGATGCACAGGCTCCGCAGCTGTGGCTCACGGGCCCAGTTGCTCTGCGGCATGTGGGATCTTCCCAGACCAGGGCTCGAACCCGTGTACCCTGCATTAGCAGGCAGATTCTCAACCACTGCACCACCAGGGAAGGCCTATATTTACATTTTAAATTTTCTTCAAATGTGGAAAATACTCAGCCATATTGAACAATTATTGCCTGTCATTACCTCTATTATCAATTTTGGGAAACTTATTATACCTAAATTTATTGGTGCCTCATAAACCCTTCGTGTCTCTAAATTTCTCTGTTGTGGTTTTTTCTTTCTTTATCTCTCAATGTGATGTTCTGAAAGAATTCCTCAAGGCTATATTTCAATTCAGTAATTCTCTCTTTGACTGTCTTTCTAGAGTATTATTTTGTCCATGGAATTAAAACATTTTTTTTAATAAACATATTTTCATTGCAAAATTTATTCTTTTATATATTCATTTATTCTTGATTCATACCTGCCTAATTTTTCTTCATAGTATGTTTTAAAAAATGTTTGCTCTCTTCCCTTTTTCTCACTTACAATCATTTGAAAAAATTTATTAGTAAATCCATGTCCTAATTACTGATCTTGTTGATTTGTTCAAAGTGTTAGTTTTCTACACAGTCCTGTAGAATATAGACCCTTCTTAGTAGGGATTGTTTCAAATTGCTTACTGTTCCTTTTTCCTTTTCTCCCTCTTTTTAAACCATCCCTGTGTATTTTGTGGTTTTGGATTGCCTACCTCGATCGCCATTTCATCCAGTGCAGCATCTGAACTAATAGTGACAGCAGAATATAAATGATCTTAGAGCTATCACAGATCTGGTCATTTACCTAAATGGAGGCTTAACTCCAGTCTACACACACTATGCAGCTTTGTACAATCTACAGCATCAGAAGGCTCCTGAAATCTTTCAGTCTCCCATTACAGATGACCCTACTCCAGCTCCTGTTACCCTTCGAGAAGTAACTCTTAGTCATCTCTGAATATTTCTGGGCTTGGAAACCAGCAAGCCTGTAGCTTCAGGCCTTGATTTTTTTATGAGTTTCTGTTCAATTTGTGGTGCATGGAGACGTTAACCTGTTTTTCAAAGTGTGACTAAGATATATATATATATGTGTTTTATATATATATAAATAACTAATATATATCATTAATATATATACATTATACAAACATCATACATATATATGATATATACATATCATATGACATGTATATATATGATATGTATATATATGATATATACATATACATATGATATGGTATGTATATATTAATATATGATATGTACATAGCATATATTAATAAAATTAATATATCACTAATATATATACATCATACAAACATCATTAATATATAAACATCATATGTATAACATATGTACATCATACTCTATGATCTAGAGTAGATAATAGAGTGAAACATTTTAAAAATATTTGCATATAAAAATAGTTTAAAAAGTAACAACTGAAATCTTTTATCTTGCTTTATATCAGAGAACTGTGAGAAAACAAAGAAGAAAAACCAGCAAGTAAAAAAAAAAAAAAAACAAACTTGAGAAATCACATTTTAGGTGATCAGAACATATTGATACAATCTCTGTGTTGAAGCAGATCAGGCATTCCTCTTCCCAAAGAGAGTTAGAGACTCTGAAACACAAAGAAGGGTATTGGGAAAGTAAAATAATAGTAATGTTGAGTGCTTACTGTGCATCAGGTCCTTGCAGGTAGATGATCTTAATTTTCAAAATTACCCTATGAATATGTTATTATCTTCATGATATGGATGAAGAAATTAATGGGGCTTAGATCATGTGGTTAATCCAGGCTGAACTAGTGGAGAAGTTTAGGAGTGCCTGAATCTGAGCTTAATCTGTGCCTAAATTTCTACCCAATTGCCTTCCTATATGGAAAATGTGATTCCCCACACATTAAATACATAATACACATAATAGTGGAAAAAACTTTAAAAAATCCATTAGGCTGAAATATCTTTTCCCCTTCACTGTAGCTAATCCTCCCATATTCCCCAGTCATAACTTTCTCTATCCGAAGCCTTTTCCCCTTATTTCTCATATTACTGAGAATACATGCACTAACCTGCGGGAAAGAGTATTCGTTCCTTGGCAAATTTAAAATTTCATGAAAACCAAACAAAAAGAAAATCCAGAGGGGATGGTGAGACCAAAAGGCTCAATTTCCTTTAATCACACTTCTGACTCTTTTTAGGTCCTTTAGCGGATGGACTTGGATTTATTTGGGGGATTGTTGAAATCCCAAAAAGATGGGTGCCATCAGGGTAGAGTTTTCCACAGGGACAGAGCTTAGAGCAAAACAAACGTCTTCCTAGGAACTGAAAATGTCAACAGGATAAGCTTAAAAATCAGTCTGCTAGTTCACAGAAAGGATCAGAAAAAGTGTAAAGTGATCACAGATGCTCAATTTTCAGAGCAGACATGGTGTGGTGCAAAAGAAGAAGGAGTACACATACTAACCATCAAAATTCAGTATTTCTCCAGATTAAGGAAGCAGTTATTTTGGGGAGGCAAGGCTAGGGTATATCCCTCAAGACAAAAACTAAGAAATGTTCACTTGTCTGGCATAGAGGTAAAAGAAATAGAACAATACTAATAACAGCAACAGCAAATATGTACGGAGTGTTTGCCATGTGTCAGGCATTGTTCTGAGCAAATTTAGAGTTTCATGAAAACCAAACGAAAAGAAAATCCACAGGGAATGGTGAGACCAAAAGGCCCAATTTCCTTTAATCCTTTTAACCCTAACCCTAATATGGAGATCATTGGAGCAGCAGCTAGTGAACTTTACCATTTACCCTGAGGGTGGGTGCTATTTATATAACGTCTCATTTAAACCTCACAATAATCTATGTGAGCTACGTATTATTATTCCCATTTTGTGGATATATAATTGATATTTAGGGAGGATAGTAAATGAAAGAGTCTGGACTTCAAATCCATCTGGGCTTTTTGAGTTTCATGGTTGCCACAGATCAAAGTTTCTCAAGCTCAGTATATGGGGCCAGATAATTTTTTGTTGTAGAGAGTTGTTTTGTGCTTTGTAGGATGTTTAGCATCATCTTTGTCTTCTACCTAATAGATGCCAGTAGTACTTCCATAGTCGTGAAAACCAAAAATGTCTCTAGACATTGCTAAATATCCCTTGGGGAGCTAAATTGCCCCCATTTGAGAACCACCATTCAAATCAATTCATCGCAAACAAGAGCAGAATTAGGTAAAAATTAAACCTGCCAAGAATTATGGGCAGGTTTGAAGCTTATTATATATTATACACTTTGCTTGGCTTAGAATGTAAAGTGTTTCAGTCATGCCTAATGAAGATCCATGTGCATTTGCTACAGACACTCAAAAGAAAATGACTTTACACCAAAAGTATTCACTTAGCTGGCTGGAGAGTCACAAAAAGTCAGGACATAATATAATACAGTAGAAAAAGAACAGGCTTTGGAGTTTGATGAACTTGGGGTTTGAATATAGATAGGTCTTTTATTTATAGTCCTATTTGAATGATCTTGGGAAAAATTACTTACACTTACCAAGCTTCCATATCTTTGTCTCTAAAGTGGAAATTTTACTCTTTTCTACAAGGTTTTTAGAGGCCTATATGTGAACATGAATGTATCTGATATAGAGTATAGTAAATTGTAACATTTGACATAAGTGACACCAAAATAACATGCAAGTAATTGTTCCATTTATGTTAAAAGAAACTGACTTATAACCAAGAACATACATGAGCCTTCTTCCACATGTCATAACTGCTAAGGTGAAGAATGATATACTCATCAGATACTGTGTAACAAACCCTAACTAACAAATTCCAAACCAGAACTGCTGTTGTGTATCAGGAACATTGGCCAAGTTCCTCTAGGTGATATATGATTCTATAAGCAGAGTTCACAACAGACAATTGTGACTTTGAGAACAAGAAGCAATGACATGGTGTCACCAAGAACTTGGGAAAGAGGCATCAAAGTTGGCTTTTGAGAGTTAAAGTGTAAAATCACAGTGGATCAGAGCACAGATGGGCAAAATCATTTTATAGACCAAATGATTCCCAGACCAGCAAGACAAAAACATAACCTGAGTAACCGTACTGGCAAGTCTAGGAAAACACTGTGCCACACCTTCAGGAAGTGGGGAAGGAATCTGAAAGCCAGAGAAGCACAGAAGGAGAATCATTTTGGTAATGCCACTCAAGTCTGTCCTGGGCAGAGAAAACTTGGCACCAGCAAACACCAGGAACTTCGGACTTATTAGCAAGGTTATTTTTGGAGAAGGTTGCATAATTCCATCAACATAGTTTGTTCATTCAACAAATATTTATTGGGTTTCTACTATGTATCAGACACTCTTCAACACAACATTGAATAATAAAGATAAGTCTCTGCTTTCAGATATTACATTCTAGTGTAGAAGATAGACATTTAAAAATGATGAAATATGTGGTAAAATGTGCTATGGGAAAAAAAAGTACAAGGATAGACACAGAAGTGCTATTTTTGATGAATTATCAGCAAAAATCTCTCTGAGGTGACATTTGAATGGAGATCTGAAGGATGGGAAGGAGTAAACCATCTAAATATCTAAAAGAAGAGAAAACTAGACAGAGGGAATAACACATGTCAAAGTCCTCAGGCAGGAGCAGGCTGAGGAGGGCTAGAGGAAGAGCAAGGAGACAAGATAGGATGAAATGCACTGGGGAGTAGATATGAAGTCAGACAGACATCAGATATTACCAGCCAGATTATGCAGAACCTTATGGGCCATGATTAGGTTTTTAAAATTTAATTTAAATGGACAGGAAGCCATTAGAAGGATTTGAACAGAAGAATGTCATGATATAATATATGCTTTTAAAGACTCAGTCGGTGGTGATCGGAGAATAGATCATGGAAAGCAGATAAAGGTGGAAGCATGGAGAATAGTCAGGAGTCTATTGCAATAATCCAGGTGAAGAATAATAATCTTGGATTTGTGTGGTAACCGTGAAAGTAATATGAAGCAGTCAGATACCAGATAATTTATGAAGTTGGAGGCTGCAGGACTTGCTGGCAGATTAGATGAGGGGTGTGAGAAAAAAAGAGGAGCTAAGAAGGACTCCAAGAATTTGTGCTTGATCACTGGCTCAAGAGAACTGTACTTAGTTGATATGGGATATCCTGAAGGGGAGGTGTGCACATCTAAAGAGTAGTTTAAATTTGAAATGGCTAGTAGACTTCAGAGAGTAAAGCAGGCTATTATTGGAAATGCAGATCTAGAGTTCATGGGGAAGGGTTGGGCTAAAGATATACATTTAGGGTCTTCAGTATGAAGATGATAGTTAAACTATTGGATTGGATGAGATGCCTAGGATGAGTGCATAGAAAGTAAACCATAAGTGTGGACAAGCCCTAGATTATTCCAATGTTCAAAGACCAAGAAATTAGAAAAAAAGAACAAGATCTAACTGAAAGGGATTAAAAAAAATGTAACAATTTCAGCATCAACACAAATGATGAAAGCAGTGAATTGAATAAACCCATTGATCAACCTATTGAATACAATATGAATCCATGACTTCACACTGTTATGAAATATGATTCCCCAAATAAATGGGGGAAAAGAGGAAACTTTGCCTTATGGTGAGTAGGATGCCAACAAATGTAGCTGAAGCTAGGAAGTCACCATTTTGCAATCCTGATTGTAATAATTGACTAAGACAAGAATCATCAGCAGGTGGCCTAGACTAGAGGCTGTAAGTTAATGAGAAGCAGAATTTATCCAGAGCCTCAAAGTATCTCCTCATTAATTACATATTAATTGTAAATGGAAAAGTAGTAACTTTACAGGGAGAAACCCAGAGGACATCACTCTAACCAAATGATCAGAGATAATCTTACCATTAGTGGGACAAACCAAGCCAACACTGTGTGCCTCCTGATGAAGATGTGCTGAAGAGACACAGTGTCCTGTATGTGGTATTCCTACCCAACATGCAAACCTGAATCTAATCATGAGGAAGACTCATTCTACAAAATAATTGTCTGATATTCTTCCAAAAGTCAATGTCATGGAAACAAATACAGCCTGAGGCACTTGAGATTAAAGGTGACATCATTGGGAAGTGCAGTCATGATCCTGGATTGGATCCCAGACTAGAAAAAAGAAAATCCTGTAAAGGATATTATTGGGGCAATTGGTAAGATTTGATTAATTCTAATAATGGAGAATACTGATAGTATCACATCAATGTTACATTTTCTGATTTTGATTATTGTACTATAATTATATTAAATGATGTCCTACTTCTGAAGAAATACACAGAGAAGTAAAGGAGTCAAGAGGTCTGAGGGCTCTAATCTATGCTCAAAATGTTCAGGGGAAAAGATGAATGACTGAAACAGAAAATGATACAGTGTGGCAAAATGTTAGCAGTTGGTGAATCTGGGTGAACGGTCTATGGAAGTTCTTTGTACAATCCCTGCAACTTTTCTCTAACTATAAAGTTATTTCAAAATAAAAGCTAAAAAAAAATCTTTAAGAACCAGTGTGGTGTTGGAAAACCAAAGGAATATGGTACTGGGCACATTATGGCTAGAAAACAAGTGAAGGAATGTTTCAAAGAGGAGGACGTCATCAACGATGTTTTACGTGGTTGTACACTGCTGAAAGATCAAGTTAGTGTGGACTGGGAAATGACCACTGGATTTGGCAACATGGAAGGCTAAGGAGTCAGTTCAAGAAAGAATGGAAGTTTCTGCTGTACAGCAAAGTCAGTTATACATACACATATATCCACTCTTTTTTAGATTCTATTCCCATATAGGTCATTACAGAGTACTGAATAGAGTTCCCTGTGCTTTAACACAACATTGTAAATAAACTATACGTCAATAAAAAAAAATTTTTTTTAACTTTTCTTATGCAGAAATTTTCTTTCAAGTGTTAGATGATCAGCTAGTGTCAGAGGTTGAACTGTGTTCCCTCAGAATTCGTATGTCAAAGTCCTAACCTCCAGCACCTCAGAATGTGACCTTATTTGTAGAAAAAGTTTATAAAATGGCAAACAAGCTAAAGGGAGGTCAATAGGGTGAGCCCTAATCCAATATGACTGACTGGTGTCATCAAAAAAGGGAGAATTCGGACACATAGATCCTCATAGACTGAAAAGTATGTGAAGAGACACAGAAAGAAGTCAGTGTCTATAAGCCAAGGAGAGGCCTAGGATAGGTCCTTCCCTCATAGCCCTCAGAAGAAACCAACCCTGATAACACCTTGATTTTGGACTTTTAGCCTCCAAAACTGTGAGATAATAAATTTCTGTTATTTAAGTCAAAAAGAAAAGAAAGAAAGAATGGAAAGATGGGAGAGAGCAAGCAGAGACAGCATTACAGGAAACGCTTCTGAAGAGTTTGTTAGGGATTGAGAGCAGAGCCATGGGGTAATGATAGGAGGGAGATAGTCAAGGAAGCCTATTGTTTGTTTGTTTTTTATTATTTCTCTATTTTATACATATTAGTGTATACATGTCAATCCCAATCTCCCAATTCATCCCACCACCCAACCCCCCACTTTCCCCCCTTGGTGTCCATACATTTGTTCTCTACATCTGTGTCTCTATTTCTGCCTTGCAAACCGGTTCATCTATAGCACTGAAGGAAGCCTATTGTTAAACACTGGATTGAAATAGTGTATTTCCACTACACTACTCTTGGTCTGATTTCTGCTTTCCAAGGAAAACTTCTAATTTGTATTTGGCTTGCATGTAGATCTACATGCCAGGATTCAAATACTTTGGTTTCATTACAGAGATTATTCACTGTAAATTAATGAATTGGCATTTCAGTTTTATACATGAACTGGTTAATATGAGTCTGTCCTTGAGAGATGAACGAAATGTTTCTGCCATACACAATTTGGGGACAAGGAGGGGATACGTCTAATTTTGCAGAGTTCATTCAGAACTGTGTTGAGCTTTGAAAGGGCGATAAGTCAGTTATATACATTATATAGCATTAGAGTCAGTTCTACTTGTTCTGCACTATTGTAAAAACAACTTTTCAAGAAAAAAGAAAAATCTACCACTTACCATAATTAAATCTTAGTAATTGTGACTCTCAAATATTTTAACCATAAAAAGCGTATATGTGAGCATGAAAATTAGATGGCTTTTCCTTGCACCGTGGAGACTCAGGGGTCCTGAATGTCTCCCCACGAAGCCTCTTGTGACACCATCTGCCTAACCTTATCCTTTGGCAGTGCCAATCCAGCTTTACCTTGAGGCTAAAATTTCAGGATTATTTTTCCACTCTAGCCATAAGGCACTTGAAACATCTTGCAAAACCTCACTTGAAACTTTCTGTAGTAAAGATTTCAAAAGAAACCTCACTGTTTTGTTTTGTTTTATTTAACGAAGAGAAACCTCTAGCAACACCGTAGTAAGTTTACTTTGTGTAATTGTATGATGTTCTTGTCCTACTGGATTAATTGATTTTAGGATGATCTAGTCACCTAAAAGAAAAACCTAAGTAAACTCAAGAAAATAATTCCCTACTATTCATTGAAAATTTACCACGTGCGAAGATTCCACTGGAAGCTTTACCTATCTCATTACTCCTCACAAATATCCTATGGGTTAGGCCATTATTATCGCATTACAAGAAATGAGGCAATTGTAGCTTAAAGTACCCAAAGCAGGATTTGAATTGAGGTTGGGCTGGCCCCCAAACCTTCTGCTTTTTCCACTATGTGCATTGCTTCCCTGTCATAATCATCTGCTTATCCACCGCTTCATCTAATCCGATTTTACTTCCTTATTCTTGCTTCTTGTGAATATCCACTGAGATTTTTATATTCAAGGAGACATAGTCTAAGATTCTAATACTTTACATTTTTAAATGGTCTTTAAACCTGAATCTGCAGAAATTTGAGGGAAAGATAGTTGAAAGTGTTCAGTCAAAGGAATATACTGAAAAGGGAATCAAAGCTAAGATAAAACTGCTGTGGTGTGTAGTATCTTCCACTGGCCACTCGCCTTCTCAGCAATATTGAGTTAATAGTGCTTCTGTGCAGGTGCAGATGAGTTGGACATTATTTGTAACATCTACCTGATTTTTAGAAAACAGTCTATAATTAGCAAGTACTAGCATTCTGTATACCATGACAAACACATCAAATCCTAATATACCTTTTCAATAAGGAAAATAATAGCTAGAAATATAGTTACTAAAAATGGATGGTGACCTAGAATCATATTCATTTTTCCCCTTGTTAATAGTATCTAAGCTCCATAGTCACAGTATATTAACTCGTGCATTTTCAGCTTCTCTACTGGGGATAACAAAAGCTCAACAGATTCTCTGCTTCAATTAGTAAATTTTATTTTGATAAAAAAGAAAATGTTTGAAAAATTTCATCTTACAATTAACTCTTGCTGAGAGGATATAAAGCTATTGGTAGACTTCTCTAAGCAATGCTTTTTACTCAATATATATTTTCTAATGTACTCTTTTTCCCATGGGAAGAACTTAATTACCAGAAGGCATCACTGTGAAGACATAAAAGAAAAAAAATTTATAATTGGATTAAAGAAAAGTCCACTGGGATGAAATGACATTGTCATTGCCATATATACATTTCTGTTTGTATTTGGTCAAATATGTTTCCATTTGAATTTAAGTGACAAAAAGAGATCGAATCTTATGAATGAGGTTTTTAGATATGGACACAATAAGAATTACTGATAGTTAAAACAAAACTGGGCTTATATGATTTTTAAGTTACATACATAACAGACTAAGGCAGACTTGTGTTGACTACTTTGTAAACTTCCATTTTTCTGTTGTGTTTTAAATAACACCTTACTCATCTGAAAATATTAATGTAGCTTTCAAAGATGATTAACTATTATTTAAGAAAAGCTTATACACTGAAAATGTAAAATTCAGAATTATATAAGATGTAAAATCCTTATAGTCTCCTGATTTCTTATTTTTCTATAACTACTTTGCCCAATCTGAAATTATTATGATAGCTTTGTCATAGTAATTAATATAAATACAATGATTTGAGACATTTTAAAAACATGCCGTAAATGAACTGAGTAATCTTTTATTGGAAAGTGTGGCCAATTAACTTAAATTTAACAAATGTTTATTAAGCATCTACTATGCACTGTCCACAGTTCTAGGCACTGGGAATAGGCAAGTGAGCAAAAGACAACACTCCTTATTACTGTGGAGCTTACATTACAGTAAGAGGAGATAGTCAAGTGAAAAAAAATGTACAAAAAAGTGAACTTTAGAGTATTCAAAAAATAATACATGCTATAGACCAAACTAAAAGTGCAGCCCATTGGGTGAGGACAGTACTCACTTGTGTGATCAGATACACCTCATTTAGAAGGTGACATTGAGCATGTTTTAAAATGGTAAGACATTTCTGCAGACGTGTGGGTTCTTGCATTCTGGGTCGAGGCAACAGGTAGGTCCAAGGCTGGGAGACAGAAGCGTGCTGGCATGGGTGGGTACAGTAAGGAGGCCAGCAGGGCTGCACTGAAGCAGACAGTGGGTGAGGAGGCTGGGGGTGTGTGTCTTGGGGGTGAAGGCAGGATCATGGAGGGACCATCATGAGAATTTGACCTTTACCCCTAGTGAAACGGGAGCCATTACAGGATATTGAACAGAATAGTGACATGGCCTGACTCACAGTTCAAGAGGATCATTGTGGGTGCAGAGAAGATCATGGACCATGGAGATACAAGGGCAGAGGCAGAAAGATGAGTTAGGAGGCCACAGCTGTCCTCAGAGAAGAGGTTCGGGCAGTGACATGGAGCGGTCAAAGTCATCAGGCCCTAGCAGACTTACTAATGAGCACTGTGTTCTCTTATGAGGGACAATAGAGCAGGAGGTTATAATTTTGTGAAAACAAAAGCTAGTCACATGAAATAATTTTTTAAATACCATGTAACTAATGATAAAGCATGAAATAGCACTAGTTTTGGGGGATGTGTATGTGTGATAGGATGGGAGGTAAATGAACAAATATGTAATGTCCACTGGGTACCAGTCCCAGTTCTGTCATAACTAATAGAGTGATTTGGGGCAAATTATTTAACCTCTCTGGGCCTCATTTTCTCTTCATGTAAAATATTGGGTTTAGCTCAGTTGATCTCTAAGACGCCTACTATTTTAAATGTTTTATAATATATGTTCTAAATTAATTTGTGTAACATTTATTTATTATTGAATAAATTTGGCTTGTAACATTGTGTAAGTTTAAGGTACACCATGTTACTATGATACATTTATATATCTTGATATGGTTGCCAATGTAGTGATATTTATTGCCTTCCACAGTTATAGTGCAATATTATTGTCAATGTTCATTCTACTGTACATTAGATCTCTATGGCTTATTATCAAATAAGGGATTAATATCCAAAATATGTAAAGAATGCAGGAAACTCAGTAACCAAAAACTGCCCAAATAATCCGATTAAGAAATAGGCAGAAGAACTTATTTATTGATCATAGTCTATGAGTAGGACACAGAGCTTACAGTTTTTATTAAAAATCTATAAGTGTAAAGGAAGTTTCAAGAACAAGAGCACTGAAAAAGGACATTTTCATGCAGAAGCGATCTAAGTGATTTTCAGCAACTCTCCAGATTATTATAATTATATGGTTATATAAAAATAACATCTTAGAGTTGTGTTGCGTTTTGGTATTTTTCCAGTGTATTATATCATGTCAATGTAATTAACTTTGGTATGGTTCCAAAGAGTCATGCATGCACACATTTTAGATTTGATTTTGTATACATACTAAAATCATGAAAATTTTATTAAAATTAGATTGTATGTTGCTCTCAGGATATATTAATAATTTGATTCTTCTGTGAAATATGCATAATACCCACTAATCCATTGAAATTGCAATTTTTAAATTTAAAATTGTTTTCACAACTTACCTTTGAAAAATATATATTCATTATCTCCATATGATATGTAGTAAAATGTTTTGCATTATTTTGAAACTACATAATCACATAATATTATTTTTCCAAATATCTTATGCTAAATACAGTTTCTATCAAGTGGTAAAATATTTAGTGGTAATAATGGAGGAAGTTTACTTGTTTCACATGTGGCCATATCCAACTTTTAGGTCCATTTCTGTTAATATATAATATTAGCATGTGTAATAATATTTATTGACAATTCCTTGTTCTCCTCTCATAAGCAGACTGCCTGGAGCTCTTTGACATATAAAGTCGAGAAATTTGTATTCTTATAACTTCATGAGATGTTCAGAATTTCTTTATACTTTCTATTTCCAAAGTTAGACTTCCCACACATTTTGTTCATTGTTTTTATTTTACATAAAAGAAGACTACTTGTAGAAAATCCCGAATCTTTGTGTTTTCTTGATACTCTTCAGATTTGGTTCTTAAAAAAAAAACAAACATAAATGCTTCATTCATATGTGAAAACTGTTTCTAATTAATATTGATAGTATGAATATATTTTGATTGGTAATTGATAATATTGATAAATTTTCTAATTTGTGTATTAGAAATTTTCTAATGTGTGAAATTAGAATTTATAGACTCTTGAATTCTAGAGCTCCTGTAACTGGGCACACACTAAAGAAAAAATGTTTAGCCTAACCGGTAATTTAATAGAGTATATTATAGCCACATTCTTCAGCATCACCTCAGAAAGAGTTTTGAATCCCTCTATCCAAGAAAAACATACAAGAATTAGTTATTACCTTGAATAGCACATATATAAATACTGCATATGCACTCTTGTGTGTATGTATATGTGTATGCATATGCATGTGTATCTATTTAGCACAATATATATATATAACACTGCTTAGGGAAACTTCTGATAGTTCAAATTTTTAAACTTATATGTAAAATTTACATATAGTTTTTTTGCTATTTTATTTTAGTAAGTGTTTTCAATTTTTAAAATAGAGTATTAACAGTAATGAATACTTTTTAAGTTTCTTGTATGTGTCTCTACACTAAAATATAAAAATACCTCTTGTTATCTTAATACCTATCTGTGAAAGCTGATTTGTGTCTACATGCCAAGTAAACCTTTCAACTGGCATATAAAACTTTTTAGAGTGTGTGATTTATATCAATGACAGGTTCTTATTTGTCTAAGTTGAAAATATGGTTTTTCATCAGTGTGGAAATGGACATATTTCTTACATATTAATATAAAACAAATAATTAAAAGTTTTACATGTATGTGAGCAGAGTTTATATGTGTAACATATTGAAACCTGTGCTCACATATTTGAATAAGGATGCTGTAAGACAAATGAAAATATCAATTTGTCTCATTTCCTTGACTACAGATGTAACCCTACTTATGTATTGCCTCAAAAAAAAATCTTTAGGGCGAGATATTCTGTCTTTGATAAATCATGAGTTATAGTCAGTAATTTTCTCAAAGTATCTAAAATTAACTTTTTCTGATGCAATTTGAATACATTTTTCTCTTTACTGTAACTCCCACATTCTATATACTTTTAGTTTAAAAATTCAGATGGCCCTGGCCTCAATATCTTGTGACTACAGAATAGTTAGGTTTCCACAGTAATCAGAAATAAGGTGATCTTAACTAAGCCTCCCCTCATCTGGGGTAGATTCTGCCTCCTAGAGTGCCCATCCTTTGTCTCACAGAATTTCTCAGAGTGTTGTCCCTCATGTGCTCAGAAGACAATCCCCATTTTCCAGTTCTCTGGCCCCCTGCATAGACCTCCACCCCTTGCCTTGCTGCCCCAACGTGCCCATGGGTCCCCCGGGTACCACCACCGCCTCAGGGGCCACGGTGTAGAATACAACTCAGAATGCAAAAAAGGCACAAACGAGCTGGGGCATTCATCCACTAGTTTCCTATATATCAGTGGACAATGGATTTTTTTGGTGGTGTTACTTCCTAGATACTTTTAGAGTTGCTCTGCATATAGGCCCAGTGCCCACTCATAGCCAGGAGAAGAAAAAAAACTAGAAAGTTAGTCTCTAATAATGACTGTTATTGAAGCACTCTCTTCCTTTGGCTTCTACGATAGCACACTCTACTGGTTTGAGAGTACTGACTCCAGTATTTATTCTTCTAATTCGTCTTCTTTCATGCTCCTTAGACCATTCGCCTGTTAGATATTATTACTTAGAGAGCTCACGTGCATCTAAAATTCACCATATCCAAAACTCAACTACAACCCTCCCACCTTCTAAGATGGCTCCTCCTTCTGAATTCCCTGAATGTATGATTGGCGCCTTCATACTAGTTACTTAAAGCAGAAAACCAGGGTTATCCTAACCTTGTCTCTTTCACTCCCTTCCCTCATTTACCAGCCACTTGGAACCACCATTCTGTTTTCTAAATATCTTTTAAATTCATCTTTTTTTCCTCCACCCACACTGCCCTAGTGCAGACTCTCATTATTCTTACCTGAATTACTGTTACAAAAGCCTAATTGATCTCCCTGCTTTCTACTCCAACCATTTTCCTCAGTTCAGCCACTGTAATATTCCCAAGGGTAAGTCTGATAAATTGTTCCTATACTTACAACCTGAAATGATTGCTCATTGGGCTTAAAATGAAGACCAGTCCCACTGAGGTAATGATCAAGGCCCTTAACGAGATAGCCCCTGCTTCTCCCGATCCTCAATTCTCGTCACTTCCACTCTTAAAGACAGGACTTCAACATCTTCACACATGTTTTCCCTGCCTGTAAAACTCCCTTTCCACTCCCCACTCTGCCTTGACCTTATAACTGCTAATAATTCTTTAGGTCCCAACAGCCATTTCCTCCCAAAAGTCTTCACTTCTTGATTAACTTGAGTGGTTTGGTGGGCAGTTATGTATTCCTCTTAGTAATCTTTACTTCCTTGTCAGTCTTTATCATATTTTGTTGCAATTAGTTTTAACGGACTTCCTCTTATGCTACACTCTATGATCTGTGGGAGCAGTAATTATGTCTTTCTTATTCACTTTAAAATTTTCAGCAACTAGCCATAGTTTCTGGAACATATTAGGTGTTTAATAAATGTCTGCTTATCAAAAGGTTACTTACTACCTTTAGCTGTTTAACAAAGTTACTGGTTACAATAGACTGCATTTTATGGATATTTTTCTTGATCGCCTCTGTTTCTTCAGTGCCTAGTACAGTGCTGAGTATGTAGAAGACACTTGATAAGTGTTAGTTAACTTAAGAAATAAAGATCTTTATATCAATTAGTAATGATATCAAGCACACTGCACGTTACCAATACTAGACCAAGACTCCTAATGAGAATCCCTAGTACCATCATGTTTGTGCTCAGGGTAGGTAAGTCATTTTCAGTTTACTAATGTTATTCTCCTTTATGATTATATAAGCAATGATACCAAGCAAATATTATTTCTAAATGAATTCAGAACAAAAGAATACTTGTTAAATAGTATCTGTGAATATTTCCCTATTTTGAGGAAATAAATAATTCACACACTCAGACTTAAAAAAAATTTGACAAATCCCCATAAAAGCGATGAAAATCATTACCATTCCAAGATTCAGTGGTGTGTTTTAGATAGGAGTTAAAGAGACATCCTCAGGGAATTATCCTAGCAGGGAAGCAAAAGAATTTCCCCTATAAACTCTTTGCTCCACAGAACTAAATGTTAAATAGCTTCATGGTTAGAAAATGTATTCTCCCTTCCACTAGCTAAATATTTCTCTGTGGCTTGGATGATTATTTCCTAAATCTGTTATGACACACTCCTTCAGAGTGCAGCTCCAAGATGCTTCTGTTCCTTTCCTTCGTCCTTGGAAGGAATGTCTAGTAACTTCCCACCAAATCCTTTATGTCTTTGTTTTCTATCCTGGAAAACAGATGGTCTATTTCATCCAAAGAAAGTTTCTGTCAGGCAATTGAGAGACCAGGATATCCTGTTTTAAATTGGGGTTATCTGGTGGGAAATGCCACTTTTTGAAAATATCTATTATTCACTGTCTTGTCATGAAGATATCCATGAAACTTGATGAAAGAAGGAGAATATGGCAATACAGATACTGTTTCCTATTCTTCACTATGCTGTAGTCACCCCTTCCTCTCTCCCCCACAAAGAAAGAAAACAAATGTCTCTTTGGAAAAGTTCTAAAATAGTACTGAACAAAAACATTTCAACGTGATTGATAAAGCCCTAAGACTTGGCTATTGGGTGATTGGAACAGGTAAGAGGAGTCAGTGCTGTTGAACTAGCCATTTAATAAGGGGGGGCCCATATTGGAAAGATATGTTTCTGCCATTTTTCATAAGGCAAAAATTCAGCAAGCTTGACTGAGCAAGAGTGTCTGCTGTCAGATACAGTATAGTTCTTTCATTAACCTTAGATTGAATTCTCGAGGTGGTCCAAGCCTTAGGGAGATCTACAAGAAAACCTGATTCACATTTGTTGAATTTTCCATGCATTCCTGAAAAGCTGCCAGATCTGGTATCATTGGAAGTACTATGTATTAAAAGAAAATGCAACAAACTATCTTCCATTGAGATGAGACCATCCCTCATACCTTGACTTTTTTTTTTTTTTTTTTGGTTCAGTTGCATCAGATGCTCTGAGGAAAACAAAATAGTATCCTTTTGTATATTGAAATTACTACATTAACTTTCTTCCTGAAAACTAACGAAAGTGTAGAATTTCTCTAGGGTTCACATAGGACATTTTAAAATGAGAGTCCCCTTATTTAAATATGTATGCTTATAGTAGCATACATACTACACAGAGATAACAACTATTTTATATGAAAGAATAAGTGTCAATATGCAGGCAAAAAAAAGCTTTTATATTTTGGTGTTTTTAGGAAAGTTTTAGTTTGATTTTAAACTTGTATTTGATTTTAAATTCTTATAACCTGCAGAGTTTTATATTACCATGATTACATTGTTAATTCTTATATTCAGAGTTCTACAGCCCTCTGAAATCACCCAGGCATATATCCAATGGCTTGTGGATTACCTTGTATTTGGTAAGTTAATATTTTTAGAGAGCTTCAGAGAGTCTAATTCACTTCTTAGTATAATACAATACAAACTGCTAATGAGAGATAATTACTATTTTAAGCAGTGTTTTGTGTTAGGTTGTTTGTTTTTTTTTTTGTTGCTGTTGTTGGTTTTGTCTTTTGCGTGTGTGTGCATGTTTAGTATGTGCCTTTCAAAATACCAGTACCTTTTCTTTTTTCACAGTGAAGTTGATATATGCCCACTGATGTACATTAAAGTCTTAAATTCTACTAATTTATACAAGTGTGAGCAATGTAGTCATAGGTCAAATTTCCATATGACCCTGCCACCTCAGTCAAAAAGTAAATTTCATTGTGTTTCTATGCTAACGTGAGTTGAAATGCAATAAACCCTTCTTCTTTTTTTCATTTTCTTGTTCTAATTTTAACAGCAACACCTGTTCACATATTCACATAACTCTGGCATCCCATTTAAAGTGCATATGTTCCAGATTGAAATTCAGTATAGAATAGGGGAGGAGAAATAGTAAGATGACAGAAATTGGAAGGGTATCATAATTTATTAAGAAAGTTATATCAGCACTTCAGCTTTATTCAGTGTAAAACCACCGCTAACAAGCATAATTATTTTTTTCTTCTAAGATATATCTGCTAATTCTGAACAATGCTTAGACAATTCAGTATGTTATTGACTAATAACATGAGTAGAAATAGTCTTGATCATTTAAAAGTATACGTGCTGAAGATTTCTATCTTCAAATATATAATTAACTCGCCATATGGAAATTTTTTGTCATCGTGTTGATTGGATAGACTCGTAATAGATTTAATTTTAACTTTTTAAAATTGTTCTCTAAATTCATTTAATGAACGTAAGAGATTCACATTGGCATTTATGTGTTGTGTTTAATAATTCATTGTCAACTGGAAAGTACTGAGTTTAAAATTTTCCTTTTTATTCCAAATTTACTGCATAGGAAAATTATTGAGGAAAATGTTATCTCACATCAACATTGTAGACTGAAACTGTCATGCTCTTTACTTTCAAGGGACATAGAAAAATGCATGAATATTTCAGGAACTCTTTACTAAGGTATCGGAGAATAAGATTTGCTTCAGAATATTTATTTGAATTGAGAAAGAACAAAGATGAGATGCTTATTTACTTCTACAGCATATGTATACTACAATGAAAACCTACGTTATAATCGACAAAGAGGTATTCGATAAGAGGAAGTACTTCAGTTTCTGTATTGTCATACTTTTTGGCTCCAAGGGGGTGATTCATTCCTTTAAATTTCATCTCAGAAAGATGTTCAAGATCTCAAACAGCTACCCTTGTTGGTCTGTTGAAATTCACACCATACTTGCAATAAAAACCAATGACACATTTATTTCATGTGGGGCTTATATGGTTGGCATGCATCCTGAGCCTCTTTCCTCACATAGTATTTTGGAGTATTACAGCACAGTCTAAGAATGTTATCCATTTCAATAGAAACATCTAACAAGCTTGACCTCAGGATGAGCCTGAAATTTACAAGCTAAATAAAATAACTATATTCTAATCTTGGGAATAGGACCAAAACTATATGGATGATGCAGAGGAAGGAAGATGATTTCAGTTTCTTAGAAAATGCTAGACACACATAAAGCCTGGTTTCAGCTGTGCTCATAATTACTGCTATTTGACTTTGGAGTTAAGAGTCCACTGCTGTATTTCAATATAGGGAAAGCCAGAGGGTTCACCTCAGTATAATTGGTATTCTATTCGATTTTACTTCATTCTGTATTGTTCAAGCTAATAATAAAATAGTACCTGAGAGAGGTTTTTTACCTCTTGACATCGAATATATGGTGTTTGCCCAATACGATTTCTCTAACTTTCTGACACCAATTAGATGTCCAACAATTCCATTCAATTCAGACACTAACTACCTGGAATTAGTGCAGACCCCATAGTTGAAGGGCTCAGTCCCACAAGACTGCTCTCACTTCAGAAGTTTGTGGGAAGTCTTGGGCCACTTGTACTTTTGACCTACTGGCTATAACTCAGGGGTTCCCATGACCCCCTTCTCAGGTTCAATAATATGCCAAAATGGCTACAGAACTCATAAAGACACTTTACTTATGCCTACCAGTTTATTATAAAGAATACAAAGAAGCCAGGCGAAGAGGTACATAGGGTGATGTCTGGAAAGGTCTCCAGGATCTTGTAGAACTGGGGGGTGTCACCCTCTTGAAGAATTGGGGTGTCACCTTGGATGCATTCACCCATCCAAAAGCCCCCCATACCTTGTCATGGAGGGGTTTTTAATGGAAGTTTCATTAGGTAGGCATGATTGATTCCAACATAGCCTGATGATTAACTCAATTTCCAGCCCCTCTCCCCTTCCCAGAGGTTGGGGAGTGGATGGCAAGTTCCAAGTTTCTAATCAAGGATTGGTCTTTCTGATAACTAGCCCTCATCCTGAAGTTACCTAGAGACCCACCTCATTAGAACATCAGACAATTCTATCACCCTTATCACTCAGGAAATTCCAAGGGTTTTAGGAGCAGGGAACAAAGGAATCAGGGACAAAGACCGTGTAAATTTCTATGATATCACTATACCTATTATAAATCAAATGGGTAAATCATAAGTAAAAAGGAGGTAATTGAAATTACGTTTAGTTTTCTATATGATTGTTGGTTTTAAGTCACTAATATTGAATACTGGTTTTGTACACGGCAGACACTTGACTATCTTAAATGCCAAGGCCTCTGGGCATCAGGCACAGTTTCCACACCCTTCAAAATGAGACTAAATTGACCACGTTTCCTGCGTGTGATTTTGTCAGTTGACACCTGTGGTATTAGCCACCACCTTCTGTTTCCCACAAGGCTTTATGTTCATGTCTTCAATTTTCTCCAACTCTCTGTGTCCCCTGGAACTATCCTTCCATAGTTATCAGCCTGTCTTCATAACTCAAACATTTCTCTAGGTGCTTCCTTCTCCATCTGCTTTAGTAAAACCTGCCTGTGCCCTGAGGACCCAGGTTCTGCAGGTGGTCTCTCCAGCGGTAGCACTTTATTCCCTCACTGCTCATGTACTTTGGTCACAAGTCATGGGGTTACTACTCTCCTTTGCCTCTTCCAACCACTACCCTCCACTCTATTTAACATTTCTATATGACTCTTTCCTCTTTCATCTTTTTGTCTTTCATACTCAGGTCAAGTCATCCTCTTTCATTGTACAGAGGGACAACCAGTTGCATTCTTCTCCAAATAAAATTCAGCTAGAATTCTGTGAGGTTCC
The DNA here is from genome assembly GCF_949987535.1 of Balaenoptera acutorostrata. Taxonomy (NCBI): domain Eukaryota; kingdom Metazoa; phylum Chordata; class Mammalia; order Artiodactyla; family Balaenopteridae; genus Balaenoptera; species Balaenoptera acutorostrata. The sequence goes on along the minus strand of NC_080068.1, from coordinate 31,656,074 downwards.
AACATACCACCAAGCCTGGTTGTCAAACTCGTGAAGTTTCTAGTCCACTGACCCTTCGGTCTCTCATTTAATCATTTCAGTCTCTCCTTCTTCACGTCTCTTTTTTTCTACCATGGCCCCTGGGTCTGATAACACTTTTCCTTATATCTTAAATATCCTGTTCTTCTCTTTTAGTTTATTTACATGTGAGAATTTATTGAAGTTACATAACAGTTACATCTTCCATTTAGATCACATCATTTATGCATAAAGTTGCAGGAGAGTTATATGTTTCTTTTGACCTTGTCCATCAAAGTATTTAGTGATTTCAGTATGAGAACAAAATATATTACTCTTTATATACTTACCTTTAAAAGTGAGATACCATTGCCACAGTCTTCTATACTTTGTTCTCATAAGGTATTCCCTCTAAGAAAAACTTGGAAGCCAGGGCTGAATTTCTCTGTCCTGCATGCCTGAGTCTCACTCAGTTGGACAACTAGAAAGAAGTCCCTGGTTAAAATAAATTATCATAGCAAGGGGAAAACTTCAAGGTTAGACCTGGTCCTAGGGGAAAAAAATGAGAGTAGCAGGAATCCAGTCTTAGGGGAAAGGGTGGTCAAGCAATAGGACAAGAGCTTGAAATGGGGTCTGTGGACCTCCTATTAGACCCTGTCTACACTATCTCCCCAATCCTTCCACGAGCTTCTCCCATCTTCCTTAAATCCCTTTGGGATCATCCAAATGTAGAAGAAATTCAAACTGGCTCCACAAAAAAATAGAAATAGACAATAAATATAATTTGCTCAACCTCACTGGTAACATGAGTACTTGGAATAAAAACAGTAAGATACATTGGATGGGTTTTAAACAATGAGGGATGTTTTTGAAGGAATATATTTTGTTCCAGTTAGAAATGTTATGTGGCATAAAATGCTATGGAGACATTTTAAGGCAGCAATGATCCAGATTTCAGATTTTTAAAAATACCAGAATAACAATATTACAAAAACAAAATACTGTTATTTAGATATTTAATAACATCTCAATATTCTGGCATCATGGAATACTGGAAGCCAGTATCACCCCACCTGCGGGCAGGGAAGAGTAGAGGAGAGTTTGTCTCAAAACATAGATTTGAATAGTCTGGGGACTTCCCTGGTGGTGCAGTGGTTAAGAATCTGCCTGCCAATGCAGGGGACATGAGTCCGATCCCTGGTCCAGGAAGATCCCACATGCTGTGGAGCAACTAAGCCCATGTGCCACAACTACTGAGCTGTGCTCTAGAGCCCGTGAGCCACAACTACTGAGCCCAGATGCCACAACTACTGAAGCCCATGAGCCTTGAGCCCGTGCTCCCTAACAAAAGAAGCCACCACAATGAGAAGCCTACACAGTGCAATGAAGAGTAACCCCCGCTCGTCACAACTAGAGAAAGCACGCACACAGCAACAAAGACACAACGCAGCGCCCCCCCCACACAAAAAAAACAACCTGTAAATAAATAAATAAATAGTCTGGTCTGTTTAACAGTGTCTGTAGATGTCACAGTGTCAGAATTTGAGGCATCATAGTACCAGCGCCTTTTTGATTACCCCACTCTGATTTTACCTTGCACCTCTCAAATGATAAACAGTAGTGTTTCAAAATTCTTGCAATGAATGTATTGAAGTTGAATGAGACACAATCTTCTCCAGTAGATTATCTCTTTAATTGTTTAATAATAGTAAAATTATAGTGTTTAATCAAGATCTTTAATAAAATGCAACATACATTTATACCAACCAGAGCTATAAAAATAAACATGTGGCACACAGAAAGGAGACTCAGAAGATGAAACTCAAATTTAATATGAACAAGGAAGGAAAAGTTTCTCAAGTACTCAAGTGTATCCATACACACATAGTAATTTTAAAGGCTCTCTTGTCTAGGGAGGCAGAAGTCACAAAATTCTGCTAACCCTGAAAGGGCCAGATACAAAGACAATAGCGCAAACCTGGGAAAGCAAGGATTTCCCCTAAAAGGATCGAAATTAATTTTTCTTCAGACTAGCAGAGTTGGGAGAAGGAGAGCTCCAAGTCCGAAATGATTGGCTGCTGTTTAAAATGTTCTGTAACACAAAGAAAGTAAACTTGCTACTTCTCTGTCTGAAGCCCATCATGCTGATATCCAAAAACTGTACCAAAAAGAAAATGAAGGGATTTCCCTGGCGGTCCAGTGGTTAAAAAACTTTGCCTTCCAATGCGGGGGGTGTGGGTTCGATCCCTGGTTAGGGAACTAAAATCCCACATGCCTTGTGGCCAAAAAACCAAAACATAAAAACAGAAGCAATATCGTAACAAATTCAATAAAGACTTAAAAAAATGGTCCACATTTAAAAAAAAAAAAAAAGAAAATGAAAGACCAATCTCACTTAGGAATATTGATGCAAATTCTAAATAAAATATTAGCAAATAGAATCTAGAAGTACATTAAAAGAGTACTTCACCATGGCCAATTGGGATTTAACCCAGAAATTCAAACTGATTCAATGTTTTAAAAGGCATTAATAATATTCAGCATATTAATGAGCTAAAGGAGAAAAAAGCAAAGGATGGCTTCAACATATGCTGATATGACATTTGAAAAATTCTCCTGATTCAAGAAGAAAAAGTCTTAGAGAAATAGGAATAGAGAGAAATTTCCTTTACGTGAAAAAAATGTGGATGCCAACTAAGTTTCATGATGAAGAGTGAAGCACTTGAAGTATTACAATTAAAGTCAGAAATATAACAGTGATGCCCACTATTATTGGTAGTGTTTAAAACTAATGACGAAACATGTGAAATGTTGGCACAAAGGGGAAAATGTTATTTCAGCCATTTATTCCACAAATATTGATAGAGAGCCTATCAAGTGTCGGCCATATAATAAGGTTCTTAGGTTATATAGTCGGTCCTCCATATCCAAGAGTACTGCATCTGCAGATTCAGCCAAACTCCAATCAAAAATATTCAGAAAAAGATTTCAGAAAGTTCCCAAAAGCAAAACTTGAATTTGCCACATGCCAGCAACTATTTATATAGTGTTTACATTGTATTTACAACTATTTACATAGCTTTTACATTGCATTAGGTATTGTAAGAAATCTAGAGATGATTTAAAGTATACAAGTATATAGGAGGATGTGCATTGTTTAGCTGCAGATACTATCCATTTTATATAAGGACTTAAGCATCTGGATTTTGGTACCCGTGGGAGTCCTCGGATCAGCCATCTGTTGATACTGAAGAACCACCGTATAGCCATGTAAAGATGGACTGGTTGCACTCTTGGAGTTTATATTCAAGTGGGGTAGATTATTTGCAGATTATATTAATATTATGACCGCAATGCCTGGAGGTATAAAAACAGTATCAACTGCATTTTAAAATTTTAGTTGGATTTTTAAATTACCATACAAATGTTAATAAGCAGTTAGCAAAGATGATTAAATAAAAATATTCCAGTTGTTTGTTCCAGCAAAGAAACAACAAAAAAATCTAGAAATATAGAAAAATGCATACTTTTAAGAAAATGATAAGCTTCAAGTGTGAGAAATAATACCTTTTAAAAGAGGAGGCAATTCCTATTCTTGTATAGAAAGATTCAATACTCTCATGATAAAAATTCTTCTTAAATTAATCTCTAAAATAAATAAAATCCCAATGTGAATCACAACATAGCTTTTTTTTAAACTTCATGAATTTCATCTAGAAATATAAATATCTGAGACTTGGATGGGAAATGCTGGAAAGAAAGAATAATCTAGAGGAACTATTCATGTCAGATTTTAAATTGTTTTCATAAAGCTACAATAATTAAAATAGTGTGGTAACAGCAAGAGAATAGACAGTCCAGTGGTGCAGAATAATCAACAAATAGATTAAAACATTTATTGGAATTCACTGTGTGATAAAGATGGCATTGCAAATCACTGGGAAAATGATAAGTATTCAGTCACTGATGTTCTATACAGTAACATAGCCATTTAAAAATAATGATAATACAACTGGATCCCTACCTCAAAGTTAACAACAGAATGAATTCCAAATGAGTTAAAGGTTTAAATGTTCTTTAAAAATCAGTAGAAGTATTGAAATGAGATGTAATTGAATATTATGATAATCTTAGATTAGGAAAGAATTCCCCAAGCCTGGCACAAAATCTAGAAATCATAAAGAGAACTGGTATAGTTTTACTACATCCCAATTTAAAACTTCTACATGAATCAAGAAACTCCCCCAAAATATTAATAACAAAATATATTCATAACATATAGTGCATAAAATAAGCTTAATGTCCTTCAGATAAAAGGAGATCTTATATATTGATAAAAAAACATTTTTTAAATGGGCAAAGGCTATATGTACAGGTAACTCATGGAACAGGAGGTACAAATACCCAACATCAAATAAAATATGTTCAATTTCACTAACAAATAAAAGTTAACAAAGAGATGTAAATTTTAACCTATCTGATTGGTAAAAGACAAAATGACTGGTACTCTCCAGTCTGGGTGAGAGTGAAGGAAAAGAAATGAGCACTCAGAATACTGCTTGGTTTGTAAATGAATTCAGTATAACCTTTTTGGGAGCAATTTGTCAATATAAGTCAATATTTTAATTGCTAATGTCCTTTTAACTATAAATTGCAATTTTAGGAATAAGTCTATAGGAGAAAAATAGTATATAATGCATGTTTGGATGTTTAAGCACGGTATTTGTGTTACTTTAAAAGCAGAAATTTGGAACAACCTAAGTTTTCATCTTTAGGGATTGGTTAAATGTTTCTTTACAATGCATATATTAGAATAGTATGCAATGGTTGAAAATATTGAAGCATATCTACATATTCTATTTTGGAAAATGTCCATGGTCAATTGCTAAATGAAAAGGTAATAGTATGTTCTCTACTGTATAATCTAACTACTGTAATTCAACTGGCTGTGGGGTTTATATTTGTAAATTCACAGGGACATTTGCATAAGGCTATACATCAGATTAACAGTTCATCCCTAGAGAATTAGATTCAGCAGAAGAAAGCAGGGCTGGGAGAGGAGAGTATCATATGTTCTACTTTATATCCTTCTGTATTGTCTCAAATTTCTTCTATAGGGAGCATGCATGACTTTTATAATATAAAATACCTACAAAGATCTAAAAGTTCTTTGCAGAAAATAAATCTGAAGATAGCCCTCTGTGTTTTCCAGTTCCCTTTGAGAAAAAGTTCTTTTATTTATACTAGCATGCTGGATTTCTAGCAAAAGTTAACTTTATGAACAAGTTAATAATCTAAGTTTTGAATTATTTATATGCACTTTGAAGCTTTATGGCAGAGAGGGCAGCTCCATATTTTCCTCCCCTTCAGATCATAATCCTCCCTCTGCTACTACCGTCTTCTCCATATTGATGAGGTGCAGAGAGCGGAAAGAATGTTCCATTTCAGGTGGAGGGTGTGCCCTGCGCTCTTCCACACGAGAATTGTGAAGGGCAGCAGAACTGAATTCAGCTGACAA